>NW_015091064.1:5909389-6042359 GCF_001431845.1 Calidris pugnax
GGGGGGCAGGGAGGGGGGGAGAAATGAACTTCACTGAAATTTGTGCCATGCTGAGATAGGTACACAACGAAAGCCTCCGCAGAGAAAAGAAACAGCTCCACAGAGGCTTTAAAAAATTGCCCTTTCTTTGCAGCATGAAAGAAAATTAAACTAGATTCTGTTAGTGCCAAGGAAAAGACAAGTTATAGATCTAAGATGTTCAAAATTAGGATGCCTTGCTTCTAGTCTAAAGCATTACAAGTCCATTCCAATATTACATGCATTAATGTATACATAAATAGACAAAAGGAGCAAGCATGAAACAAAGAGGAACTATGAGGTGGGGCAAGCAGCTGGTGATAGGGAATGGCAGCTCTCAGACACAAATGTAAAGTTTGGGAGAGGCAGCTCTGGGACAGCTGAGGCTCAGGCTATAATCAGACAGAACTGAGAGACACAAAAAAAAGGCCGAACCAAAAGCTGACAGTCTGAGGAGCAAATATATAATCAGCAAGGCGAGCGGACAGACAGGTGCCATCTTTATGTAACATAATCCCATTGCTCAGGGCAGCAAGACTATCTATGTGCACATTAGAGATGCTTTGCATCTCTTTTTAACGTACAGCTCACTCTGGATTCCCTCTTTATTATATTGTTGCTTTTGTTGAAGCTTAGAATTCAAATTTTAAAATATTCCAGAAGTATGAACCACCCACAGATGCCACTCACAGCCCTCCACCAGGTCCCTCAACACTTCTAACTACTTTTAATTAATTTCCTAAAGTTTTGTTGAAAAAAAGATACCTGGCAAAGGAAGACTTCCTCTTTTCCATTTATGCAAATGATAGAAAGTGCAATATCTGATAAAGACAAAAATAAAGAGATTCCTTAAAAATTATGCTTGTGGTTTACCATTCATTCAATAAGGTCCAGTGGAAAAAACACAGGGTGGGAGCCAAGACCTAGTTCTCATAGCAGTTCTCTTTTTTCTTTGGCATATAATTCATAGAGTCTTGGTTTATGAGTCTGTGGTTTCCCCAAAGTGTAATGGTGATAATAACATTTGTTGTTCTCTCTAAAAACTGTATGTTTCTCAAGTATATAAAATTTCTCCATATAAGCCAAATTTATATTCAATGACTACCCTAGCCATTACTTTAATTCCTAAAGCTAACCATTACTTGCAAATAATTTAATACTTTATAAGTCTTTCTGATGTTATTTTCTCTACTTAAATTAACCTTTGATTATCCCATGTAATTTAAATGCATCAAGATTTTCAAAAGAACTTTGTATTTTTTTTACCCTCTTTCATTCTTCCTCTGTAAACAGTTAAATTGAAATCATAAGCAATTAAAAATGTCTCCAGGAATACTGAAATCTCTCTTCTGAAGAGATGAATTGCATCAGGGTGGGTGGAACAGAAACTTCACCTCCGTTGCTTTCCATGGGAGGTGCCTTATCAGAGGGTTCAAAGGCAGCTGGACCAATGAGCATTTATTTTTACATTTGCTACATGTCTTTTTTAAAAAAATCTTTCACACTTATCAGTAACACAGTGGTAGATCAATAGTGCTGCTTTTTAAACCCTTTAGTCTAGCACAGGCTGGCTGGCGTGAGTCATAGTTCATAGAAGTCGGCGTTATGGAAACGGAGCAGGTGACATTTTGTACGCAAAGCTCTGCAAACTACCCAGGTGTGCCCGCACGCAGCAGGTCTCCGTGTGCCACCACCGGCACAAACCAGACCGAAAGCGGCTGTGTAAACGCAGCTATGCCTTTTGACTTCCACCTCCCTGTGGAGGAGTTACTGATTGTGCTTTGTTCAGAAAAAGAGAGAAAACCTGGATGATCCAGGGAGCGGATCCAGCCCTGCTCTGAATGTGTGGGCTACCAACTGCAAACGCAGCTCAAAGCTGAGCTTCCACAGGCAGCACTAAAAGGAGGTGGAAACAATCTCAGTTCCCTGGACCCTTGCTCCCCATACCATATTCAATTGAGGTTAATGCTTCGTTAAGAGCTGACAGTATGCAGGAGCTAAACAAATGGCAATGTCACACATGGGTAAGTCATTAAGTCACGTAAACCAGCTTACAGACAAGTCCCAGATGCCATAGTAAGTACCAACAACTGGAAGATAAAGCCATACAATACAAATCCTCACATTTTTAACTGTGAGAGTACAAATGTTGTTCAAGCAGGCTATTGAGGGAAATGATGGAGCCTTCCCCTCAAGACTTTCTCATATGACTGAGTCCCCCATTGGAAATACAGTAAGCAAGCAATGTGCCATGCTCAGAACAGGAGGAATTGGAAATAGTTTGACGGTTTAACATAGGGAGTCCAGTGAATTGAACCCGTTCTTTGACTAAAAATTTGAGTAGCAAATACTCGATAGAGTTTGAGTCATTCACAAACAGCCTACAAGGTAAAAAAAAACATTATCTAGGGATATAGTTAAAACCAGCATATAGATAAAGCACATAGTTAAGACCAACATAAAAATGAAAAAGGGCAGATTTTGTTAAATGTGGCAGACCAGGCTGAATATTCTGAAATTATTCTTTAATATTCTTTCCAGTGGAAGAAATTGGAGGATAGATTTCACGAGTTTCCATCTCCTTACTTCCTGTTACATGTCTTAAAGTAGTATAACAGCAACCTGACACCCAATGAGACATTTGTTAAAGAAATCTAGGATATGTAGAAGATTGTGCCAGACCATCTTTAGAGTATATACGATGGCTGTGACTGCAGCTGACTTTCTATCTATCTTTAGCCACAATGCTGCATCAATAATAAAACTTTTGTATGGATTATTTGGGCAGCCACCCAAGATATCACTACTTCAGATTCTGTACAAAGACGGCTTTAATTTTTAGGAATTTAAGATACATGACAAATACTTTTAATTTCACCTTGTATTGCTGAAAAGAAAGATGGAGAAGGGAAAACAATATCAAAATAGTCCAAGATGCATTTCTCAACTATGGGATAACTGTGATAGATCTGATGTTACAAGAATATCCTCACATATATTGATGCAACATTAATAAGAACTAAAGCAGTTGCATTTGTGGTTTTCAAGCTTTTGTGAGAACACAGAAATTGCAGGCCCACATGAGCTAATGCAATAATGTCATCTAAAAACAATCAACTGAAATGCTTAAAATAACTATAAAATGAGAGAATAATATATGTACAGCTGAGACTTCATTGTGCAATCTGGATATGACAGACCCTTGGAAACAACAGCTCAAGTTGTGATCTACACTGAAACATTGTAATAAACATCATGATCATATCCGAGCCACGCAAAACAGTCTGCTGTTTTCTAGTGCTTTAGGATCTTGTATTGCTGAAGTGACTCCCTTCTTAGCCTGGAAAATTCACAGGTGCTTAATTGAATCACCTATACTTGCTCAGAAGTAGGAGGAGACATGCACTAGTATCTCGTGCCTGAGTGCTACTGCCATCCAGATTAACCAAGGAATGAGCTAACCCTGTCAGTCGCTAGAAAAGAAGATCTGATGATGGAGACTCAGTCTGAGGTCCGGACCCCAGGAACTCTCAGTGGCTTCCTCCCTCCCTGGTGGATTGACATCTGACTTAGGAAGATCACTTTGAGGGGTTGCTACAGTCAGTGGAGAGAAGGAGGTACCCAGGTTATGTATGTCTTCAGCAAGTTTATATTACTCTACTGAATTTATTGGAAACTGAGGCAATTACTTGAGAAGGGCTAGTTTGTCAGTAACCAAATTTAGATACTGGATTCCTACACTAATAAATGTACTATTGGTCAAAAAGAAAGCAGTTATTCCTCTCCTTCTCCCTAGAAACTAACTCTTAGATGTAAATTTTTTTTGCCTTCACTCATGCAGACATTTTTGTCTGCTGAGAGACTTAGATTAGCAAAGACTAACTTGCTGCTCCTCTGACAAAGTCGTAAAATCAAAACCACACACAGACTGAATTCAGGGGAAGCAAATGTACTCCTTTAATTGCTTGTTTGTTCCTTCACAACCAGCTGTACCATCTCTCCATAGATTATTAGTTAAGCTATAAATGTTAGCACCACACTGTCAGTCACTGCCTAAATTGGATAATGTGAATTGCAACTTAGCAGTGGGTGCTCTAGGATACACAAGGTCAGATTCACCTACATGGAGAGTTTCTGATCTTGCTATCTGGATTTCTTTAAGAGTCAGTGGAAAAAACCAGGCACTTCCAGACCTTCATTTGTCTCTTCCTAATGGAAATATCTAAAATAGGTCAGATGACTCACTCTTAAAAAGCATCTATTTCCCTCTATTGAGCTTATAGTCTCTAGATCCAGGGTAGACACCTAGACTGTAGATGGTGAGAGTCAGGCGAGATGGATTGCATGAACCATGCTCTATTTAGCCATAGGCAGCAGATTTCTAGAAGCATTTGTCTTCCAAATTTGGGTATGAACCTAATTTCAGCAATACTTTCTCCTTGCCAAGTGCCAAACTGCATCTCTGGTGCTTAATTCTTTTAAAAACTCTCTCCTTTCTGGACACAGAGGAGTGTGAGTCAGGGAGAGTCAGGAAGCCTATGCTCAACACTTACGTTTATCCTGGAAGGGAGATGTGACCCTGTCTATGAACTTGAGATGGGAGCTGCCAGCCCTTGCCATTCCTTACCGTTTGTAGTATTCAAGAGACTGGGCAGGACACAGGCATTTGGAAACCTTCACTTCCCTGCTCTGTAGTGTGTCTGCTCCAGATGTACTCTGTGCCTGACCCAGAAGATCTCATGTGTCCTTTCTGCTCCTACAAAATTAGCAGGCAGACAATTCAGAGTCCTTCCCGATGTTGTTTGCTGCGAGAGAGTGGGAGATCCCTGCAGTCTGAATAGGGGCTAAGTGCAAGGCAGTCGACAAGGATAAGGTCAGCAACAATTCTTACTTGAGGTACCTCCTCAGACCAGTCAGATTAGTTAAATCTAGTCATGATTCTTTTGACTAACTAGTTTTGGGTGCCCGACAGCAGAGGAAGACTCAGGTTGTGCTACCCAGTAAAGCATACACAAACCCTGTGCAAGGGAGTGCCTTCTTGCTCTTTTGCTCCTGAGTATGTAAACTCCCTAAACAGTCACCTCAACACCAGCTGTAGCATGACTACTATCAGATAGCTGCAGGTAGGTGCTGCTCCGATCTACTTCCTTTATTGGCTATTTATATCAACCACATGATATCTTCTTGTTGGACTCTGGGGCACAGGGTGAGACTTGAGAGATGTTAATAAGCCCTTTTCTCATGGATTTCTTTGGAAAGCATCCCTACTCAGACAAGTCTTAATCTGATTTCCTTAGATTTCTGTACCATATTCATCACAATGTTTTTTTATGATGCATTTGAGAAGCATATTGAAGTGTGTTAAGTAACATTTACTTATTTTCTTAAGTTTTATTTTATTTATCTAATCATTATTGAACAATATATTTTTAACGTTAAGGCAAGGTCAGGAAATATCTTCTGCCTGTACAGCTGTTCTTCTGACAGCTACTCCACAGGACACAAAAAGAGAAAGTTTCTTGTTCCTGCTTCCAGACTTCCCTAGAGCATCTGCTCAGGTCTAAAAGTGAAAGGTTTCAAATGCTGCCCTAATATAAAACAATGTGACTGGGGGTTCTATATTCATTCTCTGTTAGTTGCGAAATATAAGCAAAGTTTTTATTTTGCCTCCTGACTGTTTGGTGTCTTGCTAAATTACTGTCCAAGGGCAAATTCTTTTTGTCATCCAGACCTGTAAGGTTGCTAAGCACACACAAGGATAAAGATACATTCTGATTACTCAATACTTGTTTTACAACGTCTGTTGCTGAAAACAATATTGCGTCACACAGGCTACTTTTGCAATACAGGGTGGATACCTAAAATCCCAAATTAAACAAGATTCAGCCATAGGTGTGTGTTTTGGAATTGTTCAGTTGTACAGAAATGGAAAACTCCAGAATGTTCAGCATAAAAAAGGGAGAGGTTAATTAAGGCTTCATAAAGGCCAGCAAAATGTTAAATCATTTAAGGAGTGGGATAATGACTATTTTAAATGCGTCAAGTTTCCTGAAAAGTTTGGATAAGGTAATGTCTCCCATTTTAGGGCATAACCACACCACTGAAGTCATCAGAGTAGTTCAAGAGCTTACATTCAAGTCAAAGGGCATTTTCAGGTATTGCCAATGGATTTTAGATAAACCTGTTGACTAGTATGGCGTGAACAAAACTTGACCACAAGTTTAGCAGAGATGTAAAGAATACTGCTGGTCAATTTTTTGTGTCTGTCCTGGTTTCAGCTGGGATAGAGTTATTTTTCTTTCTAGTGGTTGCTGTGTTTCTGATTTGGTATGAAAGCAACGTCAATAAAGCATATTATTTTAGTTGTTGCTAGGTGATGTTTATACTATTCAAGGACTTCTTTCGGCTTCCCATAGAAGCTGAGAAGGAGTATAGATCAAACAATGGAATGTCCAATGGAATATTCCAAAACATAGATGTCATGCTTAGTATATAAGTGGGGGTTGGCCAGGGGGCAGGGATCCACAACTTTCGGCTTCCCATAGAAGCTGAGAAGGAGTATAGATCAAACAATGGAATGTCCAATGGAATATTCCAAAACATAGATGTCATGCTTAGTATATAAGTGGGGGTTGGCCAGGGGGCAGGGATCCACAATCACTACTTGGGATGGGCTGGGCAACCAGGCGATGAGAGTGACTAGAGTTGTATTACTTTATATTATGTATTTTTTTACTGTTATTATTATTATTGTTGTTGTTATTTTCCTTTTTCTTTTACTGTTCTATTAAACTGTCTTTAAGAACCCGTGAGTTTTTTTTCCCTTTTCTTTCCCCTCCTTTTCTCCCTCTTGTCCCTACCCTTCTAGGGGCCAAGGGGGACAGCTGTGTGAGTGGTTGTGTGATCCTAGCTGGTGGCTGGGTATAAACCACGACAGTATCTCAGGAGTTGCTTCAGGTGATGTGCTCGTGTTTTATATGCAAATGTGGTGTTCAGTTGGAGAAATGACTCTAAGCACCTGACAAGTCTGTGAATATGAGGCTTGGGGAACAGAATATTCAGAACACAACAAGGAGGTACAGAATCAATAAAGAGGTTTGGTTTGATTCATCAAAAAGCAAGACACAAAGATGACAAGTCAGGTGTATAAATTATGTTAGGAGAAGACTAACTTGTATATTACTGGCACTTGGATGCCCAAACTTTCATTAATCTTGGCAGTCATCCATGAGATAGGGTCTGTTTTCACAATGTTCCTCAGAACAGCAAACTGAATAAACACTTTCAAATGATTTGTACATATAGGAAGGTAGGCAGGCAGGCTTTAAAATTTAAATTTTAGATGAAAGAGCATTCTTGTTTCCTGACCAGAAGTGCCATGAATTCAGGTGAATAGGAAATAGTCTGTGAACCAAACCTCTCATCCCTAAAAATATGACAGTTATAAAGCTTGGGATTATGATTCACAGAATGACTATTACAATCCTGAAAACACATTAGTGTAACAATGACTGTAATTTCAAAAGGAGAGACTAAGAAAACAGTCTTGTCTGTGAATCTCAATTGGGAAACTAAAGTCTTTTGGCCATTGAGAATTAATCTGGAACAGGAAAATTATTATTTGCCAATGAAACCATTGGACTCTACTACAGAGTTACTGGTTACTTGTAGTGCATCTGTCCATTGGGAATAAGGATCCTCCCATCAAAAAAGGGCAGTGAATATTCTCTGAATCAATCAATTGAGTTTGCTGCAGCTGTGCTTGCTTTTGGTTCCAGTGACTTTTCCTATGACAGAGTTTTAGTACCATAGTCTGCAAAATAACTATAAAATTCACACGATTGAAACTTTTCAGGGAATAGCTATTAAATTACTTTCAGTAGAATCCTGGCTGTAAAGGCTGCAATCATGAATCAGGAAAAAATACTACTTTACTTTTTTTACAAGTCTACTTTTCAATTTTTTATTACCTGCAGAGGAGAGAAGGAAGGATCATTTTTAAAAAAAATTGATACATACAGCAACATTTTTGTATGAAAGCTGAAGAAAGCCATCAAACATAAAAAAACCCACCCTGAACCCAGACTGCAATAAAGCATTGTTAAAATGACTCCCACAACATGAAAGAGAACAGCAGTCTGAATTATTGGTAATGTATCTAGTAAAACATCCCACACAAAGTTTGGAAATGCTTAGAGAACAAAACATGTACCACTGCACAGTGATCAGCCACAATCTGCAGGAGAAAGAACAGAACAGAACCCATCATGATCTGACAGATAATTTAGCGCTGGGGTAGACTTTAAATCTAGCTGCTGGAAACATGTCATGAAGAAAGCAGAAAATGTTGGTGCCACCTATTGGTGAGAATTAAGATTTGGAAATTATTCAAGCTAATTTGCATAAATCCAAAGAGAAGAGAAAATAAACTTTTCATGTTTTACTTCATGCTTAAGGAGTTTTAAATACAGTATCTAAAGTGAACTCTTTGGCTTCCATTCCGCAGAGGCTTACATATGTGTTTTACCAATTACCTGTGCTTGCAGTTAAGAAGAGGATGGAGAATTTAGGTTGTATTTTGCTTCAGTTTGCTTGCAGTAAAAGTTGATTGAAAGACCCAGCACACCAGGAAATGTTGAACAGGAAGATGAGTTAGTAGACTCAAAATATATGGCTTTGCCAACCAAATTTCATTGGATAGTACATTCCCTGCAAATATCCTGGAAGTGGTATGTTTGGCATAGTGTGTTGACACTGTTGCTATTCAGTGGTCTGAAAAGAGGATTCTGTTTGACACTGCACACCCCATTTACCACGTATCCTGGTGAGATATACCGACTCAGAGCAAAAGCAATCCCTCTTACTACATGGAAATGACCTTTATTACGTTATGGCAACACACCAAGTCCTGCTTTAGTTAACCGCAGTTCCTGCCTCAGCCTGTTATTTAGTAGCCTGGAGTTGCAGGGGACACATTCAAGGCACATACCACTGTTCCTTGATGTTTTCTGTTGCAGTCTGTTTCTGCAGATGCTTAAGACAGGAGTTCTTTGGTATACTGAGAACTTGACTGAAGCTGTGGTTGAAGACACTTTATACACAGGGTGTCAAGAATCTGCTGCCACTACTAAAGGAAGGCTGGCTTGTAGCACCTTGTAACGACTGAGTAGTGGTGCTGTGATTTATCAAGAAAAAATGGGCCCCCTATACAAGATGTCGGTGCAGCAGATATTAACATTTTTAACATGTGTGTGCAGTTGTCTCCTAGCATCTGCTTCTTTTACCAGCATTATCTGCAGTCCGAAAACTAGCAGAAATGAATAAAAGCTTTGCCAAATATCAGCCAAAATGGAAGGTAACAGAGAGCTTTAGGTGGTCATTTACACGTTTAATTTCAGTGTTACTTTACAGATTTAGCTCCCTACAGTAAGATAGTAAGAATTCGTCTTGCAGGTCACCTTTGTTGCTGGCAGCTATATATATTATGCATGTATTAATCCTGCTCGAACACAGCTGAATGAAATACCAGAATGAGACTGGAGCAGAAGAAGGACCTGTTGTGAAAGCACTGAGATGAGATTTAACTGTTTCCCAAGTCACATATTCTGGCACTTACTGTGTTGTCACTCACCTTTGCACCAGCAAACACTTCTTCCTTTCTTTGTCCTGCCTCCTTAGACTGAGACAAAGACTGTCTTTTATGTCATCTGAACACATCCTCTAATGCAATATCATCTCTTTGCACACGAGAGTTCTGGGCAAAACTATTATTAAAATAAACAGGAGATTAAATTATATAGCTAACTGTGCATCCCTTCATATCTTACTAATTTCCAGTTCGAGAATTTTTTCACTGTTGCAATATATTTATATTAAGCCAAATAAGCCATAGGACTTAGTGTTAACAACTGAACAGGTCTGTGCCATGTCCAGGGTATAAAATAATCCATGTTACAATAGAACAGTCACTGATAGTGATGCTCCCATTGTGGGTTGCCTGCAATCACACCACAGACCAGTTAAAGCAGTTGATTCTGTAAGGGCAGTGATTGATGGGGAAAGAAAATGCAGTGTGTGCAGGCAGGCAGTTAGGCAAAAATCCTTGGGAAGGAAAATTAAAATTGTATGTTCAAAAATGCCATTGCCTAATACAAGGCTGGAGGGAGGGTTAGTCGAATTCTATGAACTATCAGTTTCTTTGTTCCTCTTCCTCACACCTGCTTCATCCTGGGCTCTCTGCTAAGAGACAAGGCAGACAGCAAACAGAGCAGTGAGCAAGGAACCCGAATAGCTTGGAACAGCAAATGGAGGAGCAAGCAGCCAGAGCCAGTTCACACATATCAGTCAAACCCTGGTTGCCTGAGGCAGCAAAATGTTTAGTGGCTGTTTGTTGTGCAAGTGACTGTGGGCTGCGAGGAGCATTCATTTCACAGATTGCCCATAAGGCAGCGAAAACCCAGCAACTGTGACAGTGCAAGTAATGGGGAAATGTGCTGGGTCTTCATTTACCAAAGAAGCAGATCACGGCGTGGGTTTTCTATAAGACAACTGTACGTTGTTCCACAGAGGAGCTGAGGGAGGGATCCAGCGCTGCAGTTATCCTTAGCCTGGCAGCTGCTGTGGATACAGAGTTCCCAACGGCACAAAGGCAGACGGGAGCAAAGCTGCAAATGTAAACGCTGCTGCTCTCCCTCCTCTCTCAGCAGCCAACAAAGCCCCAACCAGCCTCCACTGTGAAATCTGAAGTAGCCCTCCTGGAGGCAGTAATGAGGAAGAGCTTGTTCTGTCAGCCCAGAATATAAGAAAGCCAGAAGAGTTGTTGCAGAGCAAGGAGAGACTAGGCTGAGCGTCTGACCCTGTGGGTACATGTTTTTATTTGTGCTTTACCCAGATTGCCATAGAGGAAACACTGTAAGCACAAATTGCACCTGCTGGAAGGATGCCTCAGTGCTCTGACTCCAGATGGTTGCCAAGTGAACAGCCAGGGACCTGAGCAGTACCAAGGGAATGGGAGGTCATTGCCTTTCTTATTCCCACAGAATTTCATTGCGGTGCAATATGCCAAAGTTCATCCTGGTTAAGGACATTTATTTTTTTTTCTCCCTGAACCTTGACATTCTACATAGTAGTGAAATTCATTTCCCAGTCAGCTCTAAATAAGAACTTTAGTGATTTAATCGAGTTCTCACAGAAAATCTTTAGCAAGTCTGGGAATCAAACCTGTATGTCTCCTTCCCAGTTTATGTATTTTCCTAATTCTCAGATATCACTCAGCTGCATTGTGAAAAAAGGAAACAGTAGGTAAACCCACTCGTCTGTTTCTAGTGGAAGATTTCTCCCTGTACTCACAGGTTTTCCATTCTCTAACAAATTGATTCACCTGATACTTGTTTCCACTGATGTCCCCAGAAGACTATTTCTAGTGTAATAAAGCTCGCTATGAGGACATGTTCCCAGGTTTTCAACCTACATTTTCTTTTGCTTACTTTCCTCTCATTGTTTTATTACCACCTACTAACCCATGCTAAATTGCCTTTACCTCCTCACTATTTACCTACTATCTGATTGCTCCTATTTAGGCTAATATTAATCCAACTTTCTTTTTGTTATTCCCTCTTATTTCTGCCTCTCACAAGCATTTCTACTCTCTAGGGATTGAAACTCCTCTAGATTTCAGGGGGCTGCAATTTGAAAAACTGCAGACCAATGAGTGCATCTGCACAGACTGTGGTGGAAACCATGAGTACACATGACACTATATACAAATGGTGAATCATAACAATGAATAATACCATGAGCACTTAGAAAAACTCCATGTACTTCTGATTGTGAAACCAGTTGAATGAATTTACAAGAAAAGCCTGTGAGGGAAACTTTGGCTTTAGAGCAGAATAAAATGACATAGTTGTGAATAGGTCTGGGGTAATCTACACAAGAGCACTGAGACTGTTACAGTGACCTAATCCTCTTATTTTGCCTCTTGGAGAAATGCTTGGACCTCAGTCAAACTTACTTACGGGATTTCATTTACATCCAATCTACACTAGTTATACCCAAACCAGCAAGGCACAGTAAATTTTATTTTGATGGATCTTTCCCATGCTCTGAAACTATGGGTGCTAAATTCTTGCCACTGCTATATCCGTGTTGAAATCCTCCGTCTTGTTTACCAGTCTTAAGAGCTGTGTTAAGAAGCTGTTGACTGGTCTTCCCGCGCTTTATTGGTTTCAGTTCACTGATACATTATTAATAATTTCTTTAGATGTCAGCACCAAGATAATCTTAGGAGAGTATTAAAATTATTTCTATTTTAAAAATAAAGAAGAGACACAGAGACAATAAGGACCAGACTCACAAGGGTGGTTAGGCACCTACCAAAATCAAATATCTGAGTCCTGCCCAATCCCACCCCATCTCAAGGATGGATACAAATAATGGGTAGGCACATTGGAGGTGTGTATTTTTCTCCATCAGTAACAGAGACAGCCTAGAAAATTATGTTTCAGTTAAGTAAGTAAAAAGGAAGTGAGACGAGGCTTAGATGCTGAAAGTCATGCAGGAAACATATGGATAGAGAAGGAAACTCTGCCCGAATAACCTAACCATGGGATCATCTTTTTTCTACTGAGTTTACTGGAACTGTGGTGATTTATGCTTAGCAAATATGTATTTGTTGATGGATATGCTCTCATTCCTTATTTACATGCAGAAGTTTAAGAAGATATCTGTCCCCAAGAGCTCAGAATGAAATGTAAAAGAAAACGCAAATCTGCAGTGTAAGGAGAGAGCAGGTTGTAGAAGACAAAGTCTGCGAGTATGATTTGCAAAAATGAAAATGCCTCTGAAATAATTTCCAGATTGTTCTTGCTACTGCTTATAAACAGGAAAGGTATACAAAGTTAAAATAATGACTCACTTGAATTGTTTATTAGACCCTGGAAACAAATCAGCTCCTTTTAAAGTAGGCAAGTCCATGTGGAATGATTCACTGTGATTGTTCTTTGGTGTAAACTACATTCCATTGAGTGGCCAATGTGAGCTATATATGCTTTATGGTATTCACAATGCTACTTACTACCTGCAAAGTGCATTTAACCCAGATAGTAAAAAAAATATATGAAAAGGATTGTTAGCTTGAAACAGAAGGCCAAAATTGTTAAAGGATTTACCCATGATCCCACAGATAGTCCCGAGGAAAGAGGATTCACCTGTAACAGACAAATGTCAAATCTTTTGGATGGTGTTGCCCCCTTTGCAACATAGATATTGTGAATTACAATTTGAATGTTAAATTTAAAATGCATTACTTTGGCACAGTGGAATCTCATTAGACATAGTGAATACAAACAAGAATTGGGTAGGGAAAATATTCTTCCCTACGCCTCAGTAATCAGTCTGTGAAAAATATTCTGAGAAACATAGAGGAAGCTAACAATAATATCTTCACTACAGATCCAGCTGTCCTTCTACGTTTATTACTCTGGCACTGAAGTCAATGGGAAAACTGCCAGAATAAGAAAGGAGCTAGGACTGCAGGATCTGGTCCTTATGTGTAAGTTTAATCATTTTCTTCCATCTGCTACTGATCAGAAATGTGGATTCTCTGAGCAAAGGCTGAAGGGGAGGGGGAGAATTTCAGAGGTAATAGGCAACAGACATGTTTTTGACGGCAAGGGAAAGAACTGTGCCTTTCATTTAAATTACCTGCATGTGATTATGAAGTTATAATGTTCTACTCATACAACAACCTTAATGATTCTTTGGGGAAATTCACATGAATGGCAGAAGTGAATCACAAAGCACTTGCAATGGTCAACAGACTTCAGGAAACTGCTGGAGTCCTGAGACTGCTCTGCAAGGATTTATGCCATGAAGCACTACCAGGATATGTTCCAAGGCTAGCGGGCATTTAAGTGCATTGGTTGTTTGCAGCATCAAGAAGGCAATGGGAAATCTAAAAGGTATTTATAAAGGGTAGGGGAGGCTGGAAGCCACAATTAAAAAACGAATAAAAATCATACCCTGATTGGTATGAAAGTATGTAGGCTTCATTCAGAAAAAAAGCTGATGAAGAAACATTAATACAGGCTCCAGAATTACAAGCTGAGATGAATCAGAGCATTTCTGGCCTGCAGACAGTGCTGTTATTAAGAATTATTGCTCAGTGTTAAGAGCCAAAAAATGTGCTCAACTCTGTATGAGTTGCAAATAAAGACAATCCCTGCTGGAGGATTTTTCAGTCTAGGATGCTGGTCCTAAATACTGCTCTTCATAGCCCGCTGTGTCTATGCGAAGGCTGGTTAACTCTCATAGGGCACAGAAGTCCATCCACAGCGAGATTGTCAACACAAGAATATTGGTGACAGACGGTAAAAACATAGGTCCTGGTGGGACACTGGATGGCCTAAGGAATGTCTGTGCTAAAGAGCGAGTGAAAGCCACTGCTGGAAGGTCACTCTGGTCTTGGCTGAATTAATTCCTGGAAGATCCCCTCGCTTCCTGCTGACTACAAAGGTGCCTGAGCATGTGCACATGCTCAACATAGAATCATAGAATGGGCTAGGTTGTAAGGAACCTTAAAGATTCCAGCCCCCCTGCCATGGGCAGGGATACCTTCCACTAGACCAGGTTGCTCAAAGCCCCATCCAACCTGGCCTTGAACACCTCCAGGGATGGGGCATCCACAGCTTCTCTGGGCAACCTTTTCCAGTACCTCGCCACCCTCAGAGAAAAATTTCTTTCTTATATCTAATCTAAATCTACCCTCTTCCAGTTTGAAGCCATTACCGCTTGTCCTATCACTACATGCCCTGGTAAAAAGTTCCTCTCCAGCTTTATTGTAGGTGCCCTTCAGATACTGGAAAGCTGCTGTGAGGACTCCCCAGAACCTTCTCTCACATCAATGTTGCTGTGCCTGAGAGAAGATGAGATGGATTTTCCTTCCATGGCCTTATCCAGTGGCTAATCCAGTGTTTTTGACTGGAAAGTTTGGATAAGCATGAACATACTCTAGAAAAATGCTATGACAAAAAGGATAATCCAGTGACGAACGTGAAAGCACAGTCATTGAAAACATTGTGGGACCTCCTCATTCTGCACATCGTTCCCAGGCAGAGCAGAGGGACTTCAACATTCAGGGAAAACTTGGAGGAATAACAGAGCAATAATAAAATGCAGGGCTTTGTTTTTGCTTGCATGGACCCCCAGTAGGAAAGTTGAAAACCTGCTGAAAGAGTACCTCATGAAACATTATTAATAAGTTATGCATTGAGTCACTGATTACAGCAGCTCCTGAGAAGAATTCCTAAAATAAAAATGCATTCATTATTATGTCCCTGCTCACACTTCACACATTAGATTTTTCAGCTATTTTAACATATTTTATTTAGATTACTTAAATGCAGACAAGCATTAGTTCTTTGTTTTATAAATGGATTAAAAGATTGCACACAAATGTATATATTTATGCATATATGAAGTTGACTCGAGAGATAATTCATTGACACAGAAAGAATTTGTTTTCTGTACCTCCTACAGTCAGCTTATTTATAACCAGTATTTGTGTACCTAGGTTATGTGAGCATGGTGCTTTGCCAAAAAATTAGTATTCAGCCTTTTCAGTCCCTCATATATAAGCTGCTCTTGAGAGTGAAAACTCCCAGTTTTAGCAAAAAATTGCATAAATCCAGTGGCTTGCATTACCATCTGCTCAATCATCTTTTCTGGATTGTAAAGTGGAAAATGTCGGATTTATAGAAACCACATGCAAAGATTCATATTTAATTCTGCCAAGATTTGCTGTCACAGCAGCCTTAAAGCAGATATGCAAGCCACACAAAACTCAAGTCACTCTCCTGGTATTTCTGACAAGGACATATAATCAGGAAAGTGCATCTTTTATTATAAAGTCTCCTGATAACTTAAAGTGATTAAAGTGATCTTTTATTTCCCAGTGGGTCAGTCCTGTTGAGATGGATTGTCTCACCTTCATAGAGATTTGGCGTACGTACTGTTTGAAATACAAGAGACACGGGCAAGTTTAGAATACACAGGTCAAATTTCTGCAGTAATTTCTAAATTTGGTCCAAAGACTGCTCCAGATGTTCCTATTCACTATTCTATTTACTATTTCTGCACCAAAGTAATTGAAACAATGAATATTTATCCTGGATTGTTGCAAATATCATGTTGGCTTTGTATTGCAATAAATTCAGAATAGAGTATAAGGATTCAGAGTGAAGAACGAAGGAAACACATTGTAAAGAAACAAAGCAAAAAAAAAAACCCCATCCAGCCATGTCACATAAGGCAGAATTGTCTCCTTCTATTATTTTTTAGAAGTGTCTCAACTTAGAAAAGAGCCATACTGTACTACAGTATTAAGACAATTCCTATTCAGAAAAGCTCAAATTATGTCGTCAAAAAGGCAAATAAAGAAGTTGCACACAATCACTCAACAAGTGGCAGATGCAAGATCACAGCTGGGTTTCTTCTGAGGGCCAGATCCTATCTGCTACTGGCAACACCTTTTCTAGCACAGGAGGAAGAATTCTGAAATATCCCTTGGTTATTAAAAGACCTCCAGCTGGAGCCCAGCTTGGCTATTGGTAGCCAGCCCTTGTGAATATTCATGCTGTCTTTAGGAATACTTTCACACAAAGAGAGAGGGAGAATTCTTGCAGGATGTCCTCTGCTGAACTTGATTTCAAAAGGAGGCTTCAAGTCCAGCTTTGAAATGATTGTTATTCTACTTGGATGTTGTCAGAAATCACACAACACTTCTTCATCAGCTATGTTGGCAACAGCAGACATAGTGATGTGTACTGGAATTTCAAGCTACATATATTTTAAAAACAAAAAGGAAAATCAGGTCATTGAACAGGCTTGATTTCCAACATTCAGGACATTTTTTTTTCTCTTTTTCTGCTATAATAATACAATTTGTAAGCCTCTGAACCTCATTCTTGCTTCACATTCACGTGATCCACTGAAGCACAGAAATGTTTGTTATGAATCAGATCAATGGTCATTGTTATTCACTGTTGTGCGATAACATGAATCCATGCTAGATGTTCCAGAGGAAGGTGTCAGCTTTTCCAAACATGGGATTAGTTTTGCATGCTTTATGTCATGAAACTTGACGGTCAAAGTCTGTTATAAATATTTATCCTAGTTTGTGTAAATAAGAGTGACATTCTTCTTTTCTACATTTGTGCAGAGTGAGCAAAAGCTGTCTTCCGAGACGCAAATTATAACCTTGCTGTCATGATTGTGATTTTGTGTAAGACTGATTTTATGGTTTTTTCCATTATGGCAGGGAGACCAGTTCCCTTCACCACAGCAGACATCCACATTCTGCTGCCATTTAAGTGTGATAATCCATATCCTCATTTCCAGTGTCTGCCCTACCTTTGTATTCCTATTACTTATCATCAGCCTGACTCAGAGCTCAAACAAAGATTTAGGCTCTGATTTACTGTTAGTTTCACTCCATTCTCACTTTTACTTATACAATGCTATAGGACTAGACTAGGAAGATCATACTGGTGGACTTGACTGAGGATGGGTATCCATGCAAAATGTTATTTCTGTTAGTTGCACAGTTGTGCCAGTTACAAACCTGAGAACAGTGTTTGATATGTAACTTCTGGAATGATTAAAGCAAAAGAAGGAAGGGGATATAGCAGTGATTTGCCCATTTCATGGTTATGTAATTCTTACCTCTTTGGGGTCATAAGATTTTTGTATGGTAACACTTTCTATTATTATTTCCCATAAGGTGTATTCATGTGATGTGGAATATTTAAAAAAGAAACAGGTAGATTCTACATTTTCCAGCTATTAAGTGCCACATTTACCTTTATCTCTCTCACAATTATGTTTTAGTCATAGTACTATGGAACTTTTTGCCTTTCCAGAGGAAGTTTTCACACATATGATCTAAGACTTTTAGATAAAAGTGCTAA
The DNA here is from genome assembly GCF_001431845.1 of Calidris pugnax. NCBI lineage: Eukaryota > Metazoa > Chordata > Aves > Charadriiformes > Scolopacidae > Calidris > Calidris pugnax. The sequence continues at coordinate 5,927,374 of NW_015091064.1, forward strand.
GAGAACTGGCAGGACTTTAAAGTGGTAAGTCAGGAGTGGTAGGATGTTCAGTTTTAACAGATGGATCCTGTCCCATAGTGACACAGGGAGGTCTTACCACTCATCAAGATTAAATTCAGATTTTTAAATAAAGGAACAAAGTTTATCATGGGCTCAATGTGGCTTTTTTATTTAGTTTTGCTAGCACCCCCTGAAATGCACCTGGACATTGCCTGATACATTTAAGAATATTCAGAACAGCAGAACAGCACATCACACTGCATGCCCTGATGCTGGAAAACTATCCTTTTTTTTTTTTTATGTTTGAAAGAGAAGTTTAGGAGCTCCAAGAAGGTTATACACTGGAATCACAAAAATAGAATTCCAGTTTTTTAACAAAGTAAAACAAAACATAAACAAAAATGAAAGGAGGGATTCTTATACCACCAGAGTGTCTAGATTTGCTATTTCTGGTATCAGTCCATTATTATTATTAAAAATAAATAAAGTTAAAATAAAACGTTAAGACCTCAAGGATTTACAAGCTAAATTAGATTTGCATGGAGATAGGAAAACAAATAGAGACAAAGAAAAAGCAGACAACCTCTAAAATTACTGCTAATGGTTAAAAGTAGAGAAATAAATACTTCTGGTAGGAAACATTAGGATGAGTATAGCTCATGTTGCACTGAAAATGAGGAAGAGAAATGTGTACTGGAGACTAAGCCTTAGTATATAACCAGGCAGCATACAAAAGTGATAGTGCCATAAAAATAGAGTGATTAAATTCATGAAAGACAGCTTGCTAGCATTTAGAATTTTAGAAAGATGAAACTGAAAAAAAAAGAAATCATTCTGTCTCTGAGCCTACTGATACAATTGAAATTAGAACATGAAATGCAGTTTCACTTCTGGGAATCAGAAATAATGTTTTCATGGCAGAGTGGCTGGAATCAGCTTATGGCAGGCAATGTGGGGTCCAGTCTCATTTGTAACATCTGAAACCTGTTGCAAAGCTCAGTTCCTCAGTGCCCCTACATATAAAAATAGAATACTTTTTTACATATATTTCAACTTTTTCAAGCCCATATGCAAAATGAGTTTACTACAGTTTTTGACACTTAGACAAATGCAGTCCAAAACATCTGACTCCACTATTGCAAGCACAACTTCTATAGACTAACTTTATATAACTGTATTTTCTTGGGTATTGATGTGCAATGCTGCTGCACCTCTTCAGAAAATATCACCTCTGTGGTGCAATTGGAGACAGTGCTAGAGGATTAATCAGTCAGCAACATGTCACTTAACAGTATCAATTCTGGTAAGGAATTTGCTGTTGTGTCAAAGGCTGAGAGATGGGACTCAGCATTGTCATTCAAGTCTGTGCATTCAGGGTGATGCTATTTTTTCTGCCTAAGCAAGTCTGAACTTGCCAGGGATTTAATCTGTTGACATGATATTATTAAGAACTGAAACTTATTCAACTTAAGTTGACCAGCTCTTTCCAAAACAGGGTTCCATGTGTTGGTTTCTGAAATTTAATAGGCAGCAATAATTACCCTTTTTCTTAGATTGTCTATTTAAAATTGCCTAGTCTTTCTTAACACAGCTTTTTATTATTGGTATCACATTATAGGGTTGAACTGTTCTTTTATCCATAGGATTTTCTGAATATGTAAAACATTTTGGATCTCATCCAAAATGACCAAATTGCTTGTTGAGTTCCAAATCTTGTCTTGATACGTAAGGCTGAAACAGACAAAACTGCAGAGCTCTCTTCTGCTGCAAATGATTCAACTTCCCTTTTTCAACTAGTTCTAAATTATTAAGATCTGCGTATGGAATATGATTACTCTGTTTCTGCTAGGGTACACAGAACTTGTACCAGTTGTTACTGTAATTAGATAATTCTTATTAGATTGAACTAATTCAATCATTTGCCATACTTGGACACAAAAACCTGTGTGCCCTTGAATAACCCCAAAACACATCCATTAACCTAAACACATTGCTGTATGTAGGAGATGCAAAGCTGCCACATAGAGCTTTGCAAAAAGTCAGGAAAAGAATAAATTATTTTTAAATTATCTTTACTACTCAACTCAAGCCTAGAACCAGACGTTTTCTCTTTGAAGCAGATTAAATCAATTTTATGGCTATTTTAAACAGCAATAGCTGGTGGTTTCTCTAATGTGTGTTTAAAACAGACCTAGCTCCAATACAAGAATATACTGTACAAGAATGCACTATATTCTGTGTCTCTCTTTTGAACAGGATTAAGAAAGAGGGAGAGTACACAGGTTTTAGCTCTCATAAATGTTGGCTTCTAAGGACTTCTTAACAGAGTGAGGGAGAGGTCATGTACTCGCTGAATCTACCAAAGGTGAGGTAGGTGTAAATCCATAAAAACCTACAAAGCTGGTTTCTAGTGGATCTGAAAATCAGTTCATTGTAATTTGAGCAAGGCTTACAGCTAAAATTAATCCTAAGAAAATGACATCTTTAATTACAGAATGGTGATAACCAACCACACGGTGCACAAATTTGGGCAAAGTCTGTCAAATGAACTGAGAGTGTTCAAAGGGTAATACACTATTTTATTCACCCCATGTACCATTGCAGATGTGTTTAGTGTTATAAGAGTTCTGAAAAATCTGGGTATTTCACCTTATATCTAAAGTCCATGTAAATCAGTGGGAATGGTTGAATTAGATCTAATGTCTTGATTCACACATTGGTGCATAAGTAACTTAAAATCCTCTTTTTGAATATACTGAGTCCACTGATATTCTGAAAAAAATCTGTAAAAAATTCTTATAGAACAGGCTTGTACCAGAAAGGATGGATTGAGTATTTAAGAGATTACAAAATATTAAAACCTATACAATATATTTGTTTCATCTGATTCTGGATTCAGAAAGTGCAAGGAATAGAAGGAAATTTGATATAGGCACAACTATTTTTAAAAGCAAGGAACAAACACAAGATAGAAGTAATGGTAAACACACTAGTGCAGCATATCACAGCAAGATCTCCAGCTAAAGCAGAGATCATCATCACAGATAATCACCTCAGCATGAGCTCTCAAGTGCTGTGTTGAAGCTAGAAAGCGTAATGCAATTTTTGAATGCATAAAGAGCGATATCCAGAAATTACGGGAATGACCTTCCCTCTGCACACAAAGCTGGTAAGAATCTTATCAGAATATTGTAACCTGTGCTATTGTCTGAAAATGTCTGGGAATCTTCAGGAAGTTTTCAGAGGCTTATGAATTTTTTTCATAGGCTTATAAGGATCTCAGACAACTCAGCTACTCAAAGAAAAGGCTGAGAGAAGGAAAAACATGACCATATGTATATAGGGTACTTAGGTGTGGCAGAATGATCTGAAAGCAAGGGATTGTTCTGCAAACAAATTAATAACAGGAGCTTTAGAGTTGGAAGTCAAGGTTAGACAGAGTCATCTTTACTGTTCCACAGTTCCCAGAGCGAGGGCAGTCCCAGAGCTCCGGCCAGAGGAAGGGGTGACTCCCCAGAGAGCTGAGAGGGTTTGTCTGCAGCTGCGTCCCAGAAGTTGCTACCAACACACAGGTAGGATACAAATTTGGGCCCCCAACCTTTAGGCTTTAATTCTGATTTTCTGCCTCCTGTAGGTCAGGGTCTAACCCCTAGACTCATGAATATCATGGGATTGGTCTCTCCTCTGTCAGCAATGAAGTTTAGTTGTCCGATTTAAGAGGACATTCAGAAATCATTCATAACAATGGGCAGAAGGATCCTTTATTTGGCCCTATTAGACAAATATACCCTCTCTTTGCCTCCTGGCTGGCTTAGCCAGCTTCTGAGGATGCATTTCAGAGGTGTTTAACTTTTGCCAGTGCTTTTGGGATGGCTCCAGTAGGTTAGAGGGCTCCTAAGGTTAGAAATTACAGTGAACTCTACAGCTCTGAAGATGTAGCCCAAGTTCTCTAGTTACCATTCAAATACATGGATCACTACTTAACACAAAGATCAAGTAAAGAAAACATTCCTTGTGTTCCTATACTACCAGCGCTACATATTAACAGTTCTGTTTTACCTCCCAAATGTGTGCAGCGCCTGACACAGTAAGGCAATAGCCTCAGCTGGAAAAAACCCAGCAACTTTATATATATATATATATTTATATATATATATGTCTTTGTGATGACAGGCAAATGCATTTTGAAAATATGATTTCCTCAATGGAATATGAAAAATGTGGGTACTTAAAGCTATATTGCAATATTTAGCATGCATATTGATTTTGACAACTGTAATATATAGTAACACTGGTTCACTGTAGATATGACAAAGTGATTTTCATATTACCTTTGTTAAATGTGATGCACGCACACACTAACTTTTATTTGAATGTGAAATTACATGGATTTCCAGAATAAGATGGATGTAGTCTTTGTAATCACAAATGGCCATGGGAAGCTTACTTTTATATTTCTTCACTTATGGGAAAGCTTATTTTCATATACACATTAATCACATTAGGTATGTGATAATTCATTCTCCGCTGCTAGAATGAATTTCTGGGAAACTTGTGAGCCGACAATATGCCAAACTGAATTTAAACCAAAGGGTAGTCTTAAGGAGAAGAAAAAAAAAAACAAAAACCCAAAACCCCAATCCACATCTCATGTTCTTGACAGGAAGGCACCAGTGAGATTTGTCTCAGTGGCTACTCAGAGCTGACCTGTTACTGGCTACCAGTTGATTTAATACCAATCCTGTTTAGCTGGCAGGAGATGTCTGGGAGCTCTGTTGTGCCCTATGGCAAATTCTGCACTGTGTTATCTGTAGGAGCTTCCAGTGAGACATGGGGCAAAGACATTTCCCCATGACCCTCTCACCCCATCCTTCTATAATGTAATTTGATGTGGTGTGTTACCAAACACGTAAGGGTGGAACCACATGACCAAACAGAGCTGCTGCCCATTCCCTTTTGAAAGTCACCGTCCAATCCAGGCCCCAAGCTGACACAAACGTTTTAGTGGTTTATTTGTATTTCTCAGTTGTTTGAGATCTCCTGTCACATTCCCTAGCCTGTAACAGTACATAATCTATAGCATATAGAAATGAAAAGGGTAAACATATTGCAGTAAATAATCTGAGTCCATGAGAGAGACATTGTAGCTCTAGATACATGCTGGGAAGATTACCATTATACAACACAGGATATAAAACAGTGTTTATAGATACAGTCAGGCAAGTTGAATTTGTAAGGTCAGCTAAGATAGCCTTTCTGCTGTTTTTGTTTCTCACACATTCTCCTTCTTTGCCCCTGCTAAATTATTGTCTTTCTTTCATACTTTCTTTTGGATAGAAGCAGAACCTAAGCAGAGTTAAAAAGAAACCACAATAACGTGTGCATACTAGTATGGGGAAAAATCATATCACCAAATAATTCAACCACAGTTCTCATGAGTGAAAGATAAACTAGTTAGATAACGATAAATCAGACCTAGAAAGATAAGAATATAGCACTTCAATCCTCTAATTTCCTGCTAACACATTATGATCTATTATATTAGCACTTTTAACCACTGTAAGAAAGTGTAAAGAAAAATGTTGAAGAAGTGTGTGATACACACTGTACAATAATTAAGATGACACATTGAAGTCAAGGAAAGATTAAAAGGCACAGTTTAGTTACAGCTGATCTGAAGTTGTCCTGAAAGAGGCTGAAATAGATTTTTTACTTACTGCTAGTTCTTTTGTACTAGCAAATGCAGGTTTTCCATCAATATTCACTGATGCATTTGGCATTAGCTTGTGAAGTTATGAGTAAATCCCAGCTCTCAGAGCAACAGTATTAATATAAAGCACAATAACTCAGTGTGGAAGATTTGACAGAGAGAAACAGGAATATGTGTCAGCCATTTACTGATCTGAAAGGGCAGAAACAGAATTAACAGTGAGATGCTGTCCCTTTACTTCTCTCTCGTGAGACCCCACCTGGTGTACTGTGTCCAGCTCTGGGGCCCCCAACATAAGAAGGATATAGACCTGTCAGAGGAAGTTCAGAGGAGGACAATGAAGATGGCCAGAAGTATGGAACACCTCTCCTATGAAGATGGGCTGAGAGAGCTGGGGTTGTTCAGTCTGGAGAAGAGAAGGCCTTACAGCAGCCTTCCAGTACCTGAAGGGGGCCTACAGGAAAGATGGGGAGGGACTATTTTTCAGGGGTTGCATCCATAGGATGAGGGGGAACAGTTTGAAGCTGAAAGAGGGGAGATTTAGATTAGATATTAGGAATAAATTATTTACTGTGAGGATGGTGAGACAACGGAGAAGTTGTGGATGCCCCATCCCTGGAGGTGTTCAAGACCAGGCTGGATGGGACTTGGAGCAACCTGGTCTGGTGGGAGGTGTCCCTGCCCATGGCAGGGGAGTTGGAACTAGATGAACTTTAAGGTGCTTTCCAACCCGATCCATTCCACGATTCTATGATAAGGCAAAAAAAAGATTTCCTGCTATGGGACAGTACCGTGTGATCAAAGATTATAAATAGGGCACAAAAATGCTTCTGAATGCATTCACACTATTGTTTTACTGCTACTTCTTCCAAGACTTTCCAAGACCTTCCAATTAATCTCTTGTATCTAGGTCTGTCTAGCACTTATTGGTAAGACTTTATATATTCATTCCTTCCCAGTAAGTAACATAAAATTACACTATCTTAAAACATAAGATAACACAAACTTACATTTCATAAGTAACATAAAATAGAAGACTAATCACCCCAGGTTTCTGCACAGTCAAAAAAGATGGTCATTTCCAGACCTTGATTCAGACTGTAAATGGGATCATTGCTCTCTGGAAGTAATTATTCCTCTCCATTGATTAAGGGACTGAACAGGCAAATTAAAATTAAGCAACATGATTCCAGTCCTGAGCTCTGTAAGTCATGGCTCGTCAGCTGCTCCTGTGTCATTGCAGTGGTAGTAAATGGAAACCCCAATCCAGGAAAAACCCTCTAGATGAAACCACTTTACTGCTAATATCTGATACTGAAAGATATTAATATCTGACGCTACTAAGGAATGTTATTAGCCTGAGGAATTAGGAAAAGAGTGAGACAAGAAGTAAGATAACAATGAAAGACCGTGATTGCTTTTTCCCAGCAACTAAATAATATTAATAAATGGTGGCCCTGGCACATCTTGTTTTAAAGAAGTTCAAAGTACTTCATAGATGTCAGTTAATTTTTCAGCTAACCTCTATAAATTAAGCAGGTTTTACCATTAAAACCTATGCTAAGGCTCTATGAAAAAGCAGGGACTTTCCATCATTTTTGTCCTTTCCATCCATTCAACAGTTCTCCTTCAGAGCACATATGAGTTTCCTCTTTGTTATTGATCTATTAAGTCCTCTAAGACAGAGCAGACAGTGGTTGCTGGAGTTACTTATAGCATCTGCCTGTCTGCATTGCTGTAAGATGGGGCAATGTAACTAGATAAGATTAATCCATTCTTAACTGCCACATCACACAATCCACTAACAAAATATGTCAAGCCTCATTTTAAGAGACACTAGAAAGCTACAGAATACCATGTTTAAAAGTGTCTTTGAGGAATGTTCTACTGTAATTAAAAATGATCATGGAACCAATGAAAGCAAAGATATATCATTCAGTAAGGAATGACTATTCCCTATCAATCAGTCAGACTGACCGATTTATGCCATAATGACAGAAATAATGAATAGCTGCTTTTGTTGTCTTGCCTCTTTCCCTGTAGACCTATCATAAAGCATTGTGTCAACAACCTAAAACATTGGGGAAACAACCTTAAGAAATCAATGAAGTGGAATTAAGAGGCAAGCTGGAAGACAGCTAAAAGTATTTTTTCTTTATAATGCGTGATCCACTCTTGAGGATTGATTTAATCATCAGAGCTGTGGGCTAAATTTGTCTTCTGATTCCCCACCTGGTAAATGTACCAAGGGCTGTGATTGTCTTCAAAAGCACAGAAGTATCCTTCTACGCCAAAATGCAGAGATGAACTTATATAAATATTGCTCTTCTAGCCTGACAGGTATAGTAGGTCTTGCAGTCCAGATGCAAAAGTAAAGTAAGGTCTGAAACTTCAAGCACTGTATTATCCAACTTTTAAGCAGCTGTCCGGTGGGTTCTATTTTTTCAGCTTAGGTACTTGTGCCCCTGCACAATCTTTGGGCGAAACTTGACATTCCAAAATGCAACCCATCAAAACCTTAAGTCCTGCTGTGGATATGAACCTCCAAGTCCAGCCCTCTGTTTGATAGAGAGGAAAATATTAAGTCTTGAGTTCACAGTTCATCTAAACTCTTGTTGTCTTTACAACATTGTTTGCATTATGCTGGGTCAGCCTAGTCTATACTATTACTTAAAAAATCCTTATCCCATTCCATATTATCTCCCAGTGTCATATAAGAGCTACACTTATTTCATCTTGTGCAGAGTCTCCTGATGGAGCCTCAGCTAGAAAATAATGCTCTTGGTAGGCTCTAAGTCTTCCTTCTCCTAAAGGAAATAAACTGCCATGGCATTTTTAACTGTTCGAGTTGTGTACAAACTGTTTTAAATAGCTAAATAACAGTACAGCCTGAGATGTTTGAAGAGCTGTTAACAAATTTAAATTGTGGTTGTTTCTAGCCGCACTGGCTCGTCAGTACTGTATCAGTCATTGTATGTACACTGGCAAGGTAGAAATGAGTCAGAGACTGCCCTGTTGTAACAAGCAGACCACAAAGATACCGTAACATGTGAACTAAAACAATTCTATCGCTTGTGGAGATCAAGGCCTCCACTTACATGCGACTCAACGTGCCTAATTGAACCAAGCTCTCACGTCCTGTGTACCCTGTGCAGAGGAAACAGGCAGTTAACTGAAGGTCAGCACTCTCATATAACTGTCTCAGTAAAAAAGAAGATAAAATCACAATCAAGCTGCTAGTTATTTAAGATAGGAAACTATGAGGACTATTGTAGGCCACGTTTAGGTCATCAGAGGAAGTATTCAAGGAGCACATTCAGTACCTGAAAGGCTAAATATTAACCCTGTGCTTTACTTACTCAAATCACAGAAGAGAAGCCTCTTTCCCTTTCTATTTTTGCTTACAGTTTTGGTTTCCTTTTTAGACAGAAGATGCTCTTCATCCTGAAAGACAGTCTGATGCTATACTTTATCGTTTTGCTGTGTTTAAGCAGAAGCAGTACAGTGTTTTCTTTAGTATGGCCATTGTAATGTAAAGCAACATCATTAGCTGAGTCAGGTCAATAGGGTTCTATTCATTAATTTCTAGTGTAAGGGATCATACAGATTTAAAGAATACTAGCAAACAGAAGAAAATGAGTGTATGCTAACTTGGGGCTGTTATCTACTCCCAGAAAATGCTATTGGGATGCAAAGAAATTCTCCAAGGACAAGACAGACTGAGGTCTGTCCTGATGTGCTCCTCTGGGATGGGAGAAGGATGAACCACGTATGCCTTCACTGTGTGTCTACTCCTTTCTCTAACTACTAGAAGCAGCTTTATAGAACAGAAGGAAAGACATTTTAAATTGATATCACAAAATTGATTGGCATGCCTAAGGCTAGAACCTCTTTCCTCTCTGTAAATAGTCTCTCGGAAAGAGCTAGATTGGCTATGAGTGTATTATCACTACACATGATTACTCAGCACAAAATATATAAAACTTTTCTGGACCACGTTATCTTTCCCAAAGAAGAGGGGAAGAAGTGTCCAACACAGCTGACCAACTCCAGGTGGGCAGGGGCATAGACCTGTAATCAGCTCACACAAGGCAACAGGGAGATACGATAGACAGCAGCAGCACAATAGCAAACAAAAAGAAACATTACTTTTATTTTGATGTCCGTAGCCTTCATAAGGTAGAACAGGAATGGGAACAGCCCCAGGTGAATAAAACAGAAACTCAGTACCTAGAGCAGCAATAACAATATAGAGATGTGGGACGAAAAGGGTCTCACTCAAATCCTCCACCTAGGCTACCACTCTGGACAGGGGGCTTAGACACAGCCAAGCCCCAGCTTTTACCTCTTCTCAATCTGACATTTATTAGTTGCTCAGAGACACCATTCCACACTTTGATTTCAGATGGTGTAGGGGGAACCGTTTTCTTATCCCAAGCATTTATAAAATGTGGGTTTGGATTTTGTTTGTGTGTGCTGGAGGGGGAAGTTCTGGACATTTGTTTCAGGTGGTGTAGGACAAGTTTTAAACAGCTGCCCCATGAAAACAGAACTTTCCACTTTTTATTGCTAAGCATCCAGTGGTAGAATACTTTAGAATAACTGCAAAACAACCAAGCCATAAATCACCTCACAGAGTCTGTCTCAGTCTCTCTCCTTCTACGAAACAAGTGATATTGTGCTGAAAGCTTTCATGCAGATTCTGAATCTTCAGCCACTTCTTCCTGGGAATTTCTTTTCACCATGAGAGTAATCCAATACTGGAACAGGTTACTTGGAGAGGTTTTACGTTCTCCATCCATTGTGATATTTCAGACTTGACTGGAAATGACCCTGAGCAATATGTGAACCTAACTTCAAAATTGGCCCTGTTTTAAGCAGGATACAAGATCAGATGACCTCCAGGGGTCTCTTCTAGCTTGAATTATTTTATGATTCTATGTGACCGAGTGAAATTGGTTATGTGTGCTGAGCACCAGGAAAACTAAAAGAATAATAATGATTCCTAAGTCCGGAATCACTGTATTTATAAACTGACCTTCACAAAGAATAACTCACCTGGAGGAATATTTGTTGCATCAGATATGAATGACTGTGTATTATTGTAGAAAATTCAGGAGTATACTCTGTGTTTCCCATTTAATTCTGAAATTTAATGGGATTCTGACATTTAGTAGCAGACAAGTGAAAAAAATCTGAAGAATATTTTTTTTTGCTGAATCTAAGAAAGCAATATGAGCATGTGCCATACATCACACTGAAATATAAGAGATTTATGAGTCACTAGTAGTTTTCTATAACTTCTCCCTCTGAACAATAGAAGAATTTCCTTAGCAAGTTGTGCAATGAGGATACAGTGCATGATCTTAAAATAATAGTGGGTTAATCGGTAAAAAAAAGGTGTTCCTACTGCCAATTAACATGGTTCTAAATCCCATCCATGCTAGAAATAGCACAAAAAGCATACAGCAGATTTATCTTAGTGAAATTACATCAGACATAAGTTTACCTAGATTAAATGACTGATAAATGTCAGGGTGATTTATGGTATTATTGATGTAATAAAAAGGATTCTAGCCACTATAAATAAGACATTTTGCACAAAGCCTTTATAGACTGTTTATGCTTGGGATTATCAAAGGAAGGACCTTTATTCTGGTATGAAAACCATAACAAGAGATCTTTTAATAATTTTTATATTTCCTGAAAATCTTATTGTAGATTTTTAGAACTGGTATTTTTTTAAAAAGGATAACAAGATCCTTTTTAGGTTTGGATTGTGACAATTCACATTTAATAGAGTTATAATTAAATTACCATACTCAGCTTAACTGCTGGCACAGTAAATGGTGCTCTAAAGGGGAAACTTAGAACATTATGGCAAAGTTTGTAAGCCATCAATGATCTCAGAGGAAGGGCGTTTCTTCCAGTTGTTAACTTAAACAAAAACAACTGAAGACTATACACTAGTCCTGGAGGAGAACAAAACAGACTTGAGTTTCACAAAGTGCACTCTAAATATATTAGTCTAGAGTCTTGCCTTTGTGAACCAGCTAACCTCATTTTCTCTATTGGTCTGCTGTAGAGAAGTAGGCTTACCCCAGCAAAAAGATCTGGAGTTATGATAGATCTGAGACTTTATCAAACGCAAAGCTGGTTCAAGCATATTGCCCTGAGCTGACTCTGTCTATTCCTTTAAAGCTCCATAACACCAATTGATCCCTTTCCCTCACCTCCAAGGAGGCCCACAGTAAAAGAGAAAAAAATGAGAAGCCAGTGGCTGACCTAGAAACCAGAAGGCACAACTTCAAATTATTTTTTGCCACAGGCTTCCTATGTGATTACAGGCTAGTGAGTCCCACATGGCTTTAGCGAGGATAAATACAGCTTCTTTACAGCCTCTAATATATTCTACAGAAATGGAAACCAAATTAGTGTCTAAGACCTTTTTTCTGACATGTGTCATGGTGGTGGAGAGACATGAGGAAGACATGAACTTTCCTTCTCTATGAGCACATCTAGCTCATTTCTCTCTTATATCCTTCATACCCTGCACTAAATTCTGTACACCCACTGCAGGTTTCTGACAATCCTGGGGGCAGAAGTGCAAGATGCTGTACTAACAAATAATATAGATATCTTCAAGTCTCCATCCTTCCATTGCTCCTTTCAGAAGGAGGTTTTACACCAAATGTCATCTTCATTTGCAGATTTAGGCAGAACAATCTGGGCCAACAACTCTTGTTTCAACTAATTATGAAGGGTTAAAAACTATTTTCAGGTAGGCATCTCATGTTTCTTTTATAAAAATACCTCCAGGATTTCAACTGGACTGGAAAACGCCTGTAGGGTCCCCCACAACATCCTTTTCTCTAAATCAGAGAGGTATGGATTTGATGGGTGGATTGTTTGGTGGATGGGGAATTGGTTGGATGGTCATATCCAAAGGGTAGTGGTTAACCCTGGAAACACTCAAGGTAAGATTGGATGGGGCTCTGAGCAAGTTGCAAATGACCCTGCTCATTGCACAGGGGTTGGAACTGATGACTTTTTTAAAGGTCCTTTCCAACCCAAACTACTCTATGATTCTATGAAAAGGACAATTTTTTAAGTGATTAAAAGGAATAGAAAATGTATCACATTCTGCCCAAAAACTGTAGGACAATTCCTGAAGTTTATTAACCAGTACTTTGACATTTCTGGTTTTGTGATTCAACAACCAGGAAGGGAGAACTGTCAAAAAAAAATCTGTTTTTCTATGAGGTCCTTGCTTCAAACATCTGTTAAGAAAGATAATTGGTGATTGCTAGTATGAATGTCCAGTTAAAAAAAACCACCTTGTTCTCAAGGGACATGTTTTTGGAAGAACAAATCTCTTTAAGAAATCTTGATAGGATCACCCACCATTGAAGCAAGCAAATAGGATAGCATCCAAAAATCTACCATAGTCCTCTCGAACCACTGAGATCCACATGTTCATCAGCTGTATAGCTGTGTTCTCACTATGAATAAAAGCATTCAATGGGTTTTTCCTGCCTCATATGCAGATTTCTGTGTCTGCAAAGACTGACAGAACAGAGGGGCTGAAGAGCAACGGAGTGCCATAGACATCAGCAAATTAAGTACTAAGAGCATAACCAGAAGAGAAAAAATTGGAGCACTATTTTTTCTTTTCTTTCTTTCTCTTTCTTTTTCTTTATCCCTTGATTTCTTTAATCAGTTGTTAGAATCTCATACATCCCTCCATTATTACATGCCAAACAAGAGAAATTTAAAGCAGAAAATGTTATTTATTTTCCTTTGATGTAGTTGAATATATTAAGCTTTTGAAAAGTGCCCTAGAGTTGCTATTAGCATGGATTTTTAAATGTAGCTTGTAATAAAACAGCAATAAGTATTTCTCGATTAGAATAATCTGACTGAAGTATTTACATTGGTCACTGGCCTTTTTACTTTGTGATTTAGAGTACTAAAGAGATTAAGTTTTAATTCCTGTTAAAAGAACAGTTCCTGTGGTAGCAGTTTATATCAAGAGAACATTCAGCTTGGGTTTTAAATACTATCATGAGTTTCAAGTCTTGGAAATCTTATTTTTTTCTTTTACTGCTTCGTTAGTGATCTAATGGGACCTGCTCTGAGCAGGAGGTTGGACTTGATGGTCTCAAAGGGATTCAAAGCAGTGGAAAATTATTATGGGACCAATAACAGTGACCTTACACAGAGACTCTGGTGCATTTGTGAACATAAACTGCCAGTGAAAGTGAATTATGTCTACTTTCTTTCATTTACAGCTTAATTTAGGTGTTAGAAGTTGATACTAATAATTAAAGTGTTCTCTGTGCTGTGTGCCTTTGACTCTAAAATGTACATTGAAATCCACTTATATATACACACATGCAATTGTGTTCAATATGTGTATATGTGTCTATGGATAAATAGATAGATAGATATAGATAGATAAAACACTATGTATTTAAGGCTAAAGAGTTACATTGTTACCAAAGGAAACATTTAAGGTGGAAATTGATACACTGTGGGTTGAATTAAAACCTAGATGTGTACAGATGTAAAAGTAAACAGATTGCTTTTGACAATGAGAAAATAGCCTCACTGAATGACTTGAAGTCTGCAGTCTATAGTTTGGAACTGGACACGGTAAGCCAACAGAATTAATATAATATTTCTTCTATGTGTACATAATCACATCCAATGATGTTTATAATATCTTACAAAGAGATCATAATTAATTGTTTGGGGATTTAAAAAAAAAATCAAACCAAATCAACATCTCGGTCAGTATAAAGCTATGTCAAGTCCTTGGTTAACCCACACAGGCTCCTCCCACCCACAAAAGTAAAAAAGGCTGGCTTTTGTCTTGGTGCAGTCATAAACCCCTAAGTTCCCTATTCAGTTTAGCTAGATGTTGTCCAAGCTACATACTTTTGCCCAGGAAGCTTACTTCCTCAGTTTCTTTGTCTTCTTTCAAGCCAACTGTAGGTTTGCAAATCAAAACCAGAAGAGGCATCTGCTGAGTAAGGATTTTTTTCCAACTGATAAACCAGTTAAGCTGAGTTGACAGCAAATTCAGCACATTAGAGGCAAAGATGCAGCACTGAATGAAGGGAAATAGGTATCTTTGTGCATCAGATGAAAGAGAGACCTATTGTCCTGATCACAAGTTTTGATAAAGTATTTCTACTTCAGTTTAACTGCTGCTTATTGCTAGTGGCAAGTAATACTATACCGAGCCTGCCCCATGAACACTCAGAAGCAGTATGCACTTATGTTTGCATATAGTGAGTTAAGAAGAACCACATGGCACATCTGCTATGCTTGCTATCAAATCACAGAAAGCTTGATGAGTGTAATGAGTAACACAAAAAAAGAATTAGGAGTTCTTCAAATTGTCCTAGACACATATCCCAAACATTGAAATACATTGCCATGCAGTGTGAAAAAAAAGTCTTGTACAATTTATATCTGAATGAAATAGCCTTTTTATTCTTTTAATGGAGGTTTGTATGTCTATTTGAAGAGATGAAAGATGAGGCAAGCTGGAGAAGAGTAGCAGAATGCCAAATACACCACCAGATTAAGGACTGTGAATATAGCCATAAATAAAAACAGGAGACAGGTATGGATATGCTTTCCTCTGGTTCTGTTAAAGGGACTTGAAGTTGTGAGTAAATAATCTGTTTGCTGTTGGATTCTTGATAGAAATGAAATGGAATTTTGTATGTCTTTTGCGAATAAACTAGGGACCATCTATTACCAGTTTCTCATCCCATCTACAGCTGCCCCTGTCCCACATTTTGAATAACCACTTGGGTCAACAACAATAAAACAGTTAAAACAGAAAAGCCTAATGCTGCGTCCTCTCAGAAGGATAAGAACATTGTGTAGTTTTCTACCTTATTTCTGGCCTTCTATATGCAATTCTGTTAACTTTTTTAAGTTCTGTTTTTTCTATTCACCAAATTATACCCCCAAATATGAAGAGCATATCTGACAGCTGGCTGAGACAGAAGAACTTCAATGAAGTTTTATGGAATGACTATAATGATTTCAATCATCTGCTGTTATTAACTAGGGTACTGATCGTATTTCCCCTTCAAATACTGAATATAAAAAGATACAAATATTCACAACAGCTTAAAATGAATAGGAAATATTTGCTGCAATTGTTAAATTATTTTTTCCATTAAAACTGTATGTTATTAAATTACCTTAACATTCTTGTGAGTAAGCCTTTTCATTCCACCTGCTTCAAGTTCCTGCTAAAGTGACCATGCCAGTGAAAATCAGTCCCAAGGTCAGCCACACAAAGGGAGAAAGAGAGGGTGCTGGTGTTCACATCAAAACCAGCTGTATATGATTTGATCTTGGCAGGACTTGCTTTTACCAGTGTAACTCCTGCCATGCTGAATATGAGTTCAGCTTAAGTAGTTAATGAGGGCACTGGTCTTCTAAGGTGCATTGAAATACATGCAATGGGAACCACTGTGCAAGCTGACACTGTTCTAAAAACAGGAGAAAAAAGGCCACACAGAGCAACTTTCAGCAGACAAGTTCAATTCTTGAAGAAATAGGTGGATCAAGAACATTTTGCGGTAACTGTTTGGTAAAGGAGCCTTCATTGAAGTAGTAGCATTGACAAGAATTACTGACAAAGGGTACAGAATAATTTTTCAAGAACACATTTCAGCTGTAGTTTTCCTAGAATGCTTTGACCTGTGGAGGACATTTCTGGGTTTGGTAGGTGATTAATAGAGTTTCTTTAACTTGTCTGGATCTGGAGTGTCAACAAGACATTAGAGATCTCCAAGAGTGATTAAAGAATGCGGAGTTCTTATTTTGTTGTTGCATATTCTATACTATTTTCCTTTCCTGAGCATGCAGTAGTTGAGGACATCAGATAAAATGAAACGTCCTGTACCTTTTCTCAAGAGATAAGGACATCAAAAGACCTTACTGGAATGTCTTTATGAAATTACAATTGAAAAACCAAAAATGCCCCAAGCTGTTATTTATCCAGAAAGCATTATTTATTTTTAACAAAATGTTAAACCAAACACATTTTTTAAATTTCATGATTTTGTCTTTTTTGTCTTTTTCTTTCCTTTTTTTTTTTTTAAACCATCCACCGTATGGACAGAAAGGTATACAGAACTGTTTATTACTTTCAAAATTTTGATGAAAAAAACCTTTGTCTTTTCAAGGCCAGGCAGTCTCTTTTATTTAATTTTCTGCAAAACACTCTTGATAAAAAGGACTTTATATAATTTATTAAGTTGAATTTACAGTACTGGCTTTAATGAGAAACAAATGAGAAAAGATATCTCTGAAAGTTTCACATTGAACATTTACTTATATTAAGTTTGGGGGACTGGATTTGGGACAGTGGTAAAATGAATTAATGTGTGAATTATATTCCTATGTATATATATGGATTTATGGAAACTGAAATCCATATTTAAGTCATGTAGAGAAAATGCAGGGCAAACAACAGAGCTCTTCTGTGTTTCATTTATACAGCAATATAGAAAGTGAGATAACACCAGTGACGATTCTTTTACTAAAAGAGTGTTAAGCTGCTGACCACTAAATACTGATGGGACTCACTTCTCAGTTGCTCTCGGTGACTTCTGAGTACAGAAACATCAAACAAATGATTGTTCCATCAGCAGACGTTTATAATAAACATTTTGACACATGAAAATTCATTTGAACCTGTAATGAAAAGATTTTACCTCACATTTGCTATATAATTTCATTTGTTTCTTGAAATTCTGATTTAAAAAAAAATGTTTAATTTCATATGGAAAAATCTAAGCACTGACATTTTTGAGATTTGGAGGCTTTTTAAAGAATTCACCTTTCAGCAAAATATTTCAGGGCTATCCAGTTTGTGTTACAAGACAGGGTGGTGATGGGATTCTTTTTAACAACAAAATATTTTCAGACAGCAACAAAAAGCTGTAGACACTTTAGGAAACTTCCCTAGTACCTTAGTGAGTGGCCACTGAATTTCCCAAATTCAGAATAAATATTTAAACTACTTTTCCATAAGATTAGAAGGTGGTAATCAGATATAAGAGGTATCATTCCCAACTGCAGGACCATAACATTTGTCCCATTTAGTGCTATATCCACTGCTGGTTTTCTTAACTATTGTTGTACAAAAGCACTATCTGGTTTTGCCTAGTTTGCAGTAGGATTCTTGTTGCAAGAGACAGGGCTGCCCATTATCCTTTAAGGAGAATTCCAGACCACAGGAATGAGATTTCAGAATATCTTTCTCTGTGAAATGCAAATTAAAATTAACTAGAATTTGGAGATAGCAACAGGACTTCCCAAGAGGGAAACGTTGTGTATGGGACGAAATACGTGCAAAAGGAGGTGGCTTTTAACATATTTGGAAGGACTCTATTTCTAACAGGCTTTTTCTCCATGTGAAGTAACTAGTAGAAAGAATATTCTGAAATAGACCCTTTTAATGTGATTAAGCCACCACTTCTCAGTCAGGAGGAATAGACAGAGAAAATTCTTAGTAATTAAATTTTTTTAGCACTTTATCCATTTGGGCCAGAGAAAATAGTTTTAACCCATTTAAAGATAGCTACCTAAAATGGCTGTGGCTTTTCTGCCAGGAAGGAAAAAAGAAAAGCTAGTGGGAAACGCAACAGGAGAGGCGTCAAGAGGATGTCCAAGCCACAAATACATTCCAGTAGATCACTAATGAGTGAACATGTCTCATGTCTTACCGCCTGTTATAATCACTCATTTGATTTAAACAACATTTGGTTCCAATGTGTGTTTCATTTCCAGAAGGCGGGTAAAAATCTAGCTGAAAACCATATTCAGTGTTGTCTTTACTGTTTTGATTAATTTCTAGGCAGGATGACTGTGGTTTGGGTTGCTTTGAGCACTGGCATGAAGAGTTTCCACAGTTTGGCTCGCAGTTTACTATGACCAAGTTTTGTGGCAGCTAGATTCTTTGTTAAAACCTGGTTGAAACTAAAAATTTTATTTCCACAGGAAATGCTGACATTTGGGGAGGGGGAAAAAAAGGCAAGCTCCAATCAAAACTGAAAACTAATAATTTTCTGCACTCTGTGTAGAAGGAGATTCCAGGGGGTAAAAATTGCTTCAGGAAGAATGAACTGTTGGAGATTGATTCTGAGCAACAACCTGGGTGGCCCCTGGAAATTGGGGACCATGAGACCATTCAATTTCAGAAAATCAAAGATAGCCTGAAACATTCAATGTGTTGAGAAGAAAATCCATAATCCCTTGACACCAGCAGGGTCCTGTAGCATTTCTAAGTGCATCATACGAGGACTGGGAAAGCTAAAATTTAAAGTCTTAGATCATTTAAGAAGATTCAAATTTAGTAGAGCAAGGGTTGCCCAAGGTTTCATGATTCATAATACAGGATGGACTTGAACTGCAGATCCTGGACTTTGAGATTGCTAAATATTCTGTTATACAGAAACATGAATGCAACCCACTTCAGTCACCATGGAAGTTCAGTGCAGGGAGATACTGTGTTGCAAACAAAATATTTGTGAAGACCTTATTTTCAACCCTCAAATATCAGCCAAATCAGGCTCACTCCATTGTTGATGCAAATTGGCTGCTTTCAAGCATATTAAGGACTCTATTCAGAAGGATTTGCATTACTCTGCATGAGGTGTCATTTGAAACTCTTTTGTATTGTAGGAATCAGTCCAGGGAACACACAACATAAATGTACAATCTTGCCCACGGCTGTAGAAAGAATGAAATTTTGAAACATAAAGTTTATCTAGAAATCAAGTTCGTTCAGTCCCACAGAAGTAAAACAACACTCCCTTTGCCCTCCCAGAAGCAATCTCCCCCTGCCTCCATTTTTCAAACTTTAATAGAAAGTTGCTATTAAATTCTAATTTGGTTTCTGATATAATTTCCAGAGAATTGACCAAGAAAGACTCTGCAGTAAGTAAAAAAGCAGAGTAGACTTGAGGAAAAACTCTTATCCCTCATCTCCTTTCAGTGAAACAGCTGAGTCAACTAGTCTAAAAGTGAATTTGTTTACTTGCCAGCCTGTGAACAGCAGTTGAAATACATATATGTCAAACAGAATAAGTTCTGATCCCAAGGTAGAACACAGTGGATAGTAATTACTTTGATTTTAAGACAGGTCAATATGGAAGCAGATCCACTGAAGAGGAAAAGGTCAATTCTTGACAAATAGCAATTCCACTAGCTCTACGCCAACAGCAGTAAATTGTCTCCACTTCCATTCAGTTTTCTTTGGTACTTATTCCTCTTTCAGCTATGAACTAGTTCCTTGTTCAGAAAATTATGGATTGGCTTAGCTTTCAAAGCTACTGTTTTTCACATTTGGTGGTGATACAGTGGGTACTGATGAACTTCTTCACTATGGATTGACTTGCAGTAATTTCACAGCAAGTGTAATTATTTGCTGATATTGTTTATGCTAGTCCCCTTAGTAAAGCTGTTCTTAGCCTTTGTACCAAGGCAGACAAGCTGTGAATGTGCACCTCTATCTCCAGCTGTGCCTTCTCTTGCAGAGAAGAAACAAGGCAATCACTCAGTTACTCTGTTCATATAACTCAGAAAACCATCCTTCCTTTGAGAACAATGGGCCTCCTTCTTCTCTTCATTATACAGTCCTTTACTGGGCTGACGCCACTGAGAGGCTGTAACACCACCGCAAAACTACTCCTATACATAGGAGCAGTCCTGAAAAATCCTGGAAATAATACTGAGAGGATTCTTCTCCATAAAAAAAAATCCATTTCATTCTTTTTAGGATTCTATTCTTACCACATTTCATCTTGTTGTCTGAACTGCAGAGACGTGGTAAAATAGTTACAGGTCTTGATTTTTTTTCCCCTAGGATAAATTCAGGAAAGCAGATTCATATTTCACGTTTTGAAGCCGCATCCAGTCTTGAAACACCAATTCCCTTACACTTTCACAATACTGCTGTATCCAATCCATCTCTAAATATAATAATGATATGTCCTTGATTATCTCCTCATTAAACAGAAAAAGTTTTAATTCCACCCATATTGCATAGTGTAGATTTAGTATCTAACTTTACTACTTTGAAGAAGAGAAGGAAATTAGTTGCAATACTTCTGAAATTTTGAAGTGTTGAAGTTTGTGAGGAACAATCTCTAAACAACTGAAAAATATATGTGTATCTATAGACATGTATGCATGTGCACACCTGTATGCATATGCGCATATATATGTGCAGGATTTATATTGTGTTCTAGCATGGAATGAGAAGAGTCTCTAGTACTTGGCTTAAAAATCCTTCTAACACATGGATCTTATTAAACTGTACCTCAGTCTAACTGTGGCTGAGCAAATAAAAGTGGTTCCACATGGCTGATAAAAAGCCTGATCAAGAATAGGAAAGAAAAATGTTTCTACTTGCCTTGCTGCCTCCGGAAATCTGCAGATCGAAGACTGAATTATTTTGCCTCTACTGCAGTGTATGTAATCACTGGAGTCTGACCATATCTCCATTCAAATGAGAGGGAAAATGTCAGATGTATTCAGCCAAACAAAGCCCAGTGATTCCACATTGAAACCTAATGAGAGCAATAGCTACACATGCAAGCCCAAAAGCTTTCCTCCCCTTACATCTTGCAAACTATATTCTTCCCATAACACTGTGAGATTAAAGAATTTGGAAGATAAATTGACAATTATGCTCAGATATCTTTTTTCAGAGGAGTGAGCTTCAAATACTACAACATTTACTTGTTATATTATGCTAATCATAATAAATAAATACAACAAAATTTCTATATGATCTGTCTCAAACTTACATAGTACTTATAATGAAGAGAACTTGTAAAATAATTTCCAAGTTCGTCTGGAATGTAAAGGGACACCTGTTTGCCAGCAGAAAGTGCACTGTACAACAGCCTAAACCAGTACTCTTATCTCTTCATTGGATGCAGTTACAGTTGCACACCCAACATATCTCCTCTATTTCCTGACAAAGTACTGCAGCGCTGCAGCTTACTGTGCCATGTATGAGAGGAAAATAGCTGATGCCTAATCTGCTGATACAGAAATACAAACAGCTTCTCACATTATACAACTGCTAATATGTGATCAAATATTTCTAAACTTAGACTGTTATAAATAGGGATACACGAGGAGAGTGTAATAGAGTTATGTGGTTTAAGCAAGCTTGCAAGAGACAGAGCAGGCATTCTCGTGAAATGAGCCCAGTGAAATAATGCAAGAAAGGTAGAAGACAGTAATATAATTACTCATCTCAAATGGCCCTTTACTTCCTGGATAATGCTGCTGATATCAATGGAGGTATTTCCGAAATTAGACACTCATCAGTAAGAATAATGTTACAAGTATATACTAATTTAAAAATGGTTAACAATCAGGACAGCCTTCCAAATCAAGCAAATATGTCTGTTTGTTGTTTTTTTTTCTCTTTTAACTACTGAAAATGAGGTAGGGGTGAAGGAAACAAACAAGGGGATGGGCAAACTGGGTATATTGTGCAACAAATTTCTATAATATGTTCTTGTTCCTCTCCCATCTCCAGCTTTTTTTACACTTCTGTTCCTTAGCTCTTCCTTCCCCTCTCCATCACCAGTGGGTGCCTGCTCTTCTCTGCCCTCCCGTCTACCCAGCATTGCTTCATTCCTCCTACTCAGGAGGGTGTTTCCCGATACTCAGTATGCTTATCCTTGATGTAGCATTTACCTCTTCATGATTCAAAAAAGGCTACAGAGATAGTAAAAAGCAGATAATGAGGTGAAAAATGGTATGAAAACAGATTAATGGGGTTTGGGTTGGCTGGTTTTGGTCTTGCTTTATCTGCTCCTACATTGTTCATTCCCAGAGCCAGGATGGAAAGAGCCAAGAATGGGCTATGAATGTATCCTTGTAAGGGACCTCAGGACTCAGGAACAAAGCAGAGGGGCTGAAAAGAGGAACTTTACACAATATATAGTCCTCTGTCCTGGAAGTGCTGAAATCTTGTTCAGCTAAAACTCCTTACTTTATTGGTGTGCACAGTATCAGCTTCCTCAGTGCAATTTAATCAGATACGAAACAACAAATAGAAGAATCTATCCCTATGTTACAGTCTACAGGAAAAGTGCATATTATCCTCAGGGTGCTGTGTAGGATTAACTAAATGAAAGAGACAAAACCTCTCATGAATGTATTGGTCACACAAAGTCTGGTGATACTTGTGAGATTGCAATGTTTATTATATATCAATTACCAAATACTGCATTTTGATTAAAGCATGAAGCAGACCCCTTGAAGTAGAAATACGTGTCTTTGAAGAAAAGTGTAAACTCCAAATTTTTTTTTGGTGTGGGCAGAAACAGTTATCAGAGCTTCCTGCCATACTAGCAAATATTAGTCTGATCTTCTACCACAGCAGGAGGAAATTTCTCTGGTGGTTGTGCTGAGGAAAATGAGCAGAACATCATGTTTTTAGTCTTTATTCAGGCTGCAAGGCAGGAGGAAATTTGGAGGATGCTGGGCTTCCTCCAAAAGAACTCCATCTTCTAGCATCATTGTCATCAATGTTAACATATACAGTTTTGAGGGGAAAAAAGAGAGAAAGAAAGAGAGCACACCCTAGTCTTCTCTCTTTAAGAAAGAATGGGATCAAAGAAATCCAGACACAGCAAAAAAGAACATGACTCAGATTCATTACCACTAGGTCCTTGAAGTTCATTTATCCACTGGGTCTTTCTTGCAGTCAACCCTAACAGTTACACAGTCTACCCTTTTTTTCAGTAGTCAGAAAAGATGGGAATTATAGACTAAAATGTTCTATGATCTTTTGTTTGACAATCCTTTCTGACCACTGCAAAAACAGACTAGCAATACAATCATGCTGTAACCTATAGTAACCACTGATGCACTGGAGGACAACATGAATTTTTGAAGACACGAAGAGGACTAAAACTTATAATGCCTTTTTAGAATACGAAAAATACTCTAAGTAGGCAATGCACAAAGTATCATATAACATACAAGACAAAAGATCTGCAACCCATTTTCATCACAGAAATAAAAGGAATGCCAGCATCAGTAATGAGGAACACTTATAGAACAGTAAGTTGCCTGGAAACAGATAAACGCATTTAAACTTTCATACTTTCTTGATGAATCTGCAGAGAATAATGGGAGAAGTGTAACTTTCACATAAGTCTATGTATTGAGTTTAGATGGCAACGTTTTGGTAGCAGGGGGGCTACAGGGGTGGCTTCTGTGAGAATAGACCAGGTGCTGTCTCCATGTTGAACAGTGACAGTTCCAGAAAGCTCCAGTACAGACCTATCACTGGGCAAAGCTTAGCAAATCAGTGATGTTGGTAGCACCTCTGTGATAATATTTTCAAGAAAGGGTAAAAATTCTGTCAGAGAGAGGAGTGAGAAAAACGGTGAGAGAAACAAGCTTGCTGACACCAAGGTCAGTGAAGGAGAGGAAGGAGGTGCTCCAGGTGCTGGGGCAGAGATTCCCCTGCAGCCTGAGGTGAAGACCACGGTGAGGCAGGTTGTTTTCCTGCAGCCTATGGAGGACCACAGTGGGGCAGATATCCACCCTGCAGCCTGTAGACAACTACTTTGCAGAGCAGTGGATGTGTCCTGAAGGAAGCTGCAGCTCATGGAGATACCACACTGGAGCAGGCTCCTGGCAGGAGCTGCAGTCGATGGAGAGGTCTTCTGGCAGGACAGGTGACCCCACAGGGGACCTACGCTGGAGCTTTTTGTTCCTGAAGGAAACTCCGGCACTCCATGGAGAGGATGCACACTTGAGTATGTACACTGGAGAAGTTCTTGAAGAATTCCCCATGGGAATGACCCACATTGGAGCAGTTCATGAAGGACTGTCTCCCATGGGAGGGACCCTACACTGGAGCAGGGGAACAGTGTGGGAAGGAAGGAGTGACAGAGATGAAGTGTTGTGAACTGACCGCAATCAGCTGTCCTCATCCACCTGTGGCACTTGGGGCAGGGGAGAAGGAGATGTAAGCTAGGAACAAAGGAATAAATTTGAGCCTAGAAAGAAAGGGGGATGTGAGGGAAGGTTTTTTTAGTTTTGTTTTTGTTAATCACCATGCTGGTCTATTTCTAATTGGAAAAAAATTAAATTAATCTTCCACGTGTCAAGTCTGTTTTCCTATAATGGTAATTGGTGAATGATTTCCCTGCCCTTATCTCAGCCCATGAGCTTTCTTCATCATATTTTCTTCCCCTGTCCTGCTGAGGAGGGGGAGTGGCAGAATAACCAGCCAAGGTTAACCCACCACAGTTCATTTTTGGAAACATAAAAAGCAATTAGAATGACAGAACAAAGAGAAATAGTTGGGTATATTTAGAGAAATATTTTGCACTCTCCATCTGATTGCAAATTTTGCTTATAATGATAATATTAAATTATATCAAATGTTGTCATTATAGTTCTTTGACAAAAATCATATAACAATATTTTAAATGACATAGGTACAGTACTTGTATTTAAAGCATTCAGTCCACATCTGAATAAAAACCTACCTGAGAATCCTGCAAATCACAGGATTCGCTTGTGACTATTACAGTTGTGTAATAATTTATAGATCAAATTATAGGGGACAGCAACTAGAAAGCATCTCAACCAATACTGATACTACTTACAGAATCCTTGTTAGTTAAATGAAATAG
The DNA here is from genome assembly GCF_001431845.1 of Calidris pugnax. Classification (NCBI taxonomy): domain Eukaryota; kingdom Metazoa; phylum Chordata; class Aves; order Charadriiformes; family Scolopacidae; genus Calidris; species Calidris pugnax. The sequence continues at coordinate 5,952,805 of NW_015091064.1, forward strand.
GAAGAAACAACTGCTATGCCTCTGATCCATGAATTACAGCTTTTCTGCTGCATTAACAAACTTACCAGTCAAAAGTGACACTTCATATTTTACAGCTGGCATATTTGACCACATTTAACAAATGTGTTCATCTTTCTTTCATAAAAAGAGGTTATATAAATAACCTTGACCCTTTGAACATTCATTGAATGCACTAAGCTTCAATAAAACCCAGAAAAATAGGACTAGAAGGGACCTCAGCTGTTTACACAGTACACTTACACAGTCATCTGCTCCTACATGATCCCCCAGAGATGCTTTTCATCATTGAGGGAGATGTCCCAGCAGCCCAGGTACTCTTTTCCAGATATTCAGAGATGGTAGAAAGGGGAGAAAAACACTAAAAGAGCCTAGCAATGGAAGTGAAAAGGGTAGCAGAAGTTTGCCTATGGTTGAGGAACACAAAAAGTGTTGTGTAAAGGGAAGAGGGAGTAGGAGGTGGGGGGCACATACCTTTATTAAGAGGAATTAAGTAGCAAAAGCAAAGCTTTAGTACTAATAGTTTAGGATTTTGTATCAGCTGTGTTTACACATCAGTGTTGCTTCTTTGCAGTCATAACAGTGCCAAAGCCAGGATGGAAATAAAAAGGTAAAGAATGAACAATTTCTGCAGATTACAGAAATTAATGTCATGCTATTGTTTTTTAGTATTCATTCAAATTAGTAGAACACAAACATAAACCTTGTGTTTATAGTTCAGTTCAATTTTTGCTGATGTAGATGGATAATTTATATGTATTTCAAATAAAAATCATATCAGATCCTTCACAACAGTGTCTTCTTGAGAGTCATCTGTGTTTTTACACAAGTATTTGAAAGCTGGAATGCACACTCAAAACTCAGAAATGCTAATCTGGAGGGAAAAGTGCAGATGCTCTGTCCTGTAAATCTGCATGTGCACCATACTCCTTTTACATAGCTTTTGGACAACTTCTGACCTTGTTATGGGATCTATATATGTAGGGAGAGTACAACACTGAAGAGAATTTCATTATACAGATGTGAAAGGGAGAAAATTGCTTTTATTAATTTTCTGATGATATATTTAAGTTCTGAAAAATTAAGGTTCATTCATGATTCAAAAGTACAAATACGTCAGACCACCTGATGGTAAATCAACTATGCACATTGATGGCAGTTCTATACTTCAACAGAACCTGCTATGGGAAGGAGGGATACAAGATTAGGACCTATTTATGGCAGGATATAGTCCTACAGGTTGTGGGATCAGATACTGTATTACTCCAAGATAAATGGAAGAGGATTAGATAGCTGCACACGCTCCTCCATGGAGCTGTATAAAAGATCATGCAGGTGATGCTCAAGCAAGTCTGAGAAAGTGCACTCCTCCTGGCATTCCTTTGATGCAGGGATGAAAAAACATTGGCAGACATTCGAGAAGAGCTCTAAACTTGAGCTGACAATGCTGAAATGTCAGATGACATAATGCTGACAAGGAAGAAACTGTGGGTAATTTCTCTCCTTCCCCATTTCTCCACGAGTTTTATTATATACTTATCCAAGGCTGTGAATTTTCAGGAATAGTTCAACACTACAAGGTGGAGGCAGAAGAAAAAGAATCTTAGTATAGAAAAATATTTTAACCTTCAGCATTTTCTGATCCATCAGTTTTGTAGGGTACTGCTGAAATCAAGGGTTAATTTATGTGTACTGGAGGTCGGTAAAGTGTTAGGAGCATGCTTGCCTCAGGACAACAAGTGGTCTATGAAAACCAAACTGATATAATAAAATAATAAATGAAGAAACTTTGAAAACCCTGAAGAGATTTTAGCATTTCAATGGTCCTGAAAGCTAACAAGTATTTCCCTCTGGGTTTTTAATTTGTCCCCAGGATGCTTAAGCGTGGACTACCAGTTCAGGAATTAGTACATATAATTCTTCCTCCCAGTGCGGGAGCCATTTGTACAACTGTTGCTTTGGGAAACACTCAATAATCTTTCATTCTGAAAAGTCATAAGCTCTTGTGGAAGCCAAGAAGTCCTTTTTGGACATGCACTGCCTCTTTGGTTTGGCTTCCACACATTTGATCCACACACGCAAGGCACAGAAAAGGCTTTGTAGTGAGTTTGTCGCGTCGTAAGAGTGAGAAATCATGGAAATAACTAGCTACAGTTTTAATGCTGCCTAATTCCCAAGGCAGAGACTAACAGGACAGATGCACTCAAAAGAATGAAAGCGGATGAATCTGGAACTGAAACAGGGCCTAACATATGGGAACAGATAAACCTGTCTATAGAAAAGAAGGGCGTGTGGAATTTTGCCAGTAGTCAGCTGAAACTGGCTCTGTTCACAGCCTTGAAATGTATATACTGTCTCCTCTCCAAGCCTTTCTTTCTGTTTGATTGCTTGTGCTTCCAGTCCAGAAGACCAATCAAATTCCAAGAGACTATTCTTTTGGGGTTCTTTCTGCCCACCTAGTAACAGGATGATCTGGAAATATTATGAGAACTGTACTTTAACTTGGCAGACAATCAGAGCCCAAACAGAGCCCAGTCTAAAACCCTGAAGTCAGTAGAAAAGCTCCCTGTGCCTGAAGCCCAGGCCTGAAATGCATTTAGAAGTCCCGTGCCTGCATATGGCTCCAATGGTATACTTGATCAATGAAACATAATGTGACTTCAGTCAGGCTCCAGCTAGGATGAAGCATGCTGTAGGGATCAGGGATAAATAAAAAGCCAAATTTCTGAGTGTTTTTCCAAGCCAAATAAAGCCGCTGAACTTTCTGGGGTTTTCTTGGCATTTCTAATGCTACTGGGAATTTGAACGGTGCCTGTCCGAGGATAATTGACTCCCTCTGTATGCTATTGTGATTCTTTAAAAGAGCGGCATTTTTCTCAATCTTTCCAGGCATAGTCATGTTCTTAATAGAGACTGGACAGAGCAGGAAATGGAATGAGATGTTCTACAAGATCTAGATTAATGACCATGAAAAGAAACCCATAGACCCGGATCACCGCAACAGGTGATGACCCAGTTAAGTTAATAATTCATTATAAGATTTTATTCTCCTTATTTACACATGGTACTCCCATTTTGATTTGTTTGAGTGGTTTAGCCACAGCAGGAAAGAGGAGATTTAAATCTCTGGTTTCTGCTATGCATGTTCTAAGAAAGAAATTAACTGTACCGTACAAAAGCAAAAGAACTCCAAGCTACAGAAGCTGACTACGCTGAAAATAAAAGCAGAAGGGGCATCATAGCAGGGAGTTGTTACAAACACAAGTCACTATTTTTAAACTTCACGCTTTATTAAGGCAAGCCATGTTTCAAGCTGTTGATGAAGTAGAAATTTTCACGTGGTTTAGTTTTGCCAGTTCAGTAAGTTTGCCACCTTAGTACACTTTTGAAAAGAAAACCAAGATCATCTCAAGGTATTTTTCCAACTACTATTCCAATCAGTATATTTGATTATTTTGAGTTTGAACACAGTGCTGATTCTCAAGTGAATCAACTCTTTTTTTCTCATTATCAAGCAATTAGTGAAAATCTTATTAATTTTAGGAGTCTTAAACTAATGTTTTCTCCAATGTTACCTGAATGAGCCAATTGATAGCAGCTAGTCCGATCATCTTCTCTCTGTCCAGATCATCATGTTTGCATCCTTTGGGAGCAGAGGATGAGAGGGGCAATTGCCTTACCAGTAACTTATGCTAATTAAATTCTGCTAATAAAATTCTTCAAAGAATTCTTATTAAAAATTTTACTGTTGCTTTAGAGGTACAAAAGTTAAAATATTTATCATTCTACAGAATTCCAAACAAATCTTCACTACAAGTGCACACATTTATTAGACTGCAAGAATGCCCAAATGTGTTTTGGTTTTCTGGTCTTCTTTTTTATGCAAAAGAGAATGAAGTGAAAACAATAACATTAAAACTCCTGTAACTGCACAAGATAAGGAATTTATTGTGTTCCTATGGGCATCCAGACCAAATACCATTATTAGCACTATTATGGCATTGCAGCAGATCAAGTACTAGCTAATTGTTTCTTCTTGAAGTGATTTTATTAATTTTTTAGCTGGGAGCATGGTGGAGGTAGGAAGAGGCTGACTTAATAACATCCCCATGATAAAAGAACCCCCAAAAGGCAACAGCTGCTTAGACAGTGAAAACACTGCATCTTCAGAGGCCATTCAAGCAGAGTATGTTTTTCCTCCACGAGCTTGTTACCTAGACTAACAATGAGTCTAAAGACATCACATGCAGTTGCTGACAAATGCGAAGAACACACTAGAAGTGCAGGAGTGAAATGCACAGAGTATTACTAATTGCTGCTATTGCAACCCTCAGTCTTACAAACATTGTAAAAGCTCGTGCATGCTACACTCTATGATAAACATTATGAACGTTATTTACTCTAGGAGAGGAAAAAAAACCCAAACAAGCAGGAAGTCAACATTTGAAAATGAGTGATCCTACAAACAGCATCTGCATTTTTATCTAAAAGATAGGGCACAGGATGCCGGAGCTGATACTCCTCCTAACTGCACTGATACTGGTTGAGAAGCAGGAAATCAGCTTTAAGATAAAGGCAGGTAAATGAGTGAATGAAAGGCAGAAGCAAGCCCAAGCCCTCACAAAGAGGCAGAAAGCTCAGTAGGAGCTGGCTAAAGGCAATGGCTGACAGGAATAGCAAAGGCTGGACTGCCTGCTCCCCAGGCCAGCATCAGACCTGGCCTCGAGGAATTCACAGGCAGGGTCATTTGAGGAACACTGAAGCCTAATTTTATATCCATAATACAGCAGATAAATTCTAGCTGAGAAATACTGATGCACAGAATTACGCTTTAGATTTTAGCTATTCTTTCTTCACCGGCTTAAGTTCTGTCAAGCTAAGTGTCTTTTTTATCCCTTTGTCTTTTCTAAAAGTTTTTCTGGGATAACTCATGTAGTGCACTGTTTCAACCTATCTATGTCTCAAATAAGTCGAGGAGGGAGTATAAGTGTCACAGAGTTTATATCCCAAAATGTGGCTTAGGGGCAAAGCAACCACTGTAGGTGCTAGTGATGGCAGTTGTCAGATCTGGGGAGTCAGCTCACAGAAGCATGGAACTTTTAGGAAACAAATAGAAGAATGTGTCAGGGTTCTTTTTTTCTGGCAGTGGAGGTAATGAATGAAAAATATTAATCTGCTAAAATTTGAGTCTCAGATTTAGCCTTGGCATCTCTAAAACATGGACTATTTATTCTGTTCAAAAGTGATGCCCTCAATGCCTATCAAAGATCTCAGTATGCCCATAACCTGAGCTTTCATCCTGTTTTCTCTTATACCAATGTCATCTTCACCAATGCACTAGCAAAGAGGGACATATAACTTATTTATCCTCTATGCTAAGTCTCAGTTCAACAAAGTACTGATGCACAGATATTTGAGTATGCAAGGAATGCTGCAAAAACCATGTTGCTGAGCACTTTGCCAGGGAGAGGCATAAGCCACCCTATGTTGTGAATTCAGTGCAGGTACTGGGCACAGGATACTGAGAGACCACACCGGTCTCTCTGGCTCTGATTGCCATGTACCTGCATCACCTGGACTCCAGCCAGAACAGAGGTCTGGCTGAAAAAGTGAGAGTTGGTTTTCTGCTGAGAGGTGAGGGTGGGAGGACAGAGGGATGTCCGCATCAGTGTGTCAGGGTGTCAGATAATAGAGTTTCTGGAAGGGCTGATAAAGTCATATAAAAAAAATAGGTTGGAAGGGACTTCTGGAGGTCACCTAGTCCAACCTTCTGCTCAAAGCAGAACTACCTTCAAAGTTAGATCAGGTTGCTTAATAGAGTAACATCAAAGAGGGAGAGACTGCCCAGCCTTTATACTACAAAATAATAGAAATAGCAGGCAATAGTAACACATATTCAGCTAAAATCCATAACTGAATCTTACATCCTTATTTTTTCTTTTTCATTTCAAAACTGGTTTGCAAACTATGAGAGAAGTTATCCCTGTGACACACAGCATACCATCATATATAGCTTCATCCTTTGTTTCTGCAACCTTTTTTTCTGGCAGTGGAGGTAATGAATGAAGCAAGAGGAAGACTGGGAGCTGGAGACCTGAGCTCAGACCTGGTTTTACCACTTTTTACTGAGTGGTTCTAGGAGTCCACTCCAACTAGAAACAAGCCCTAGCCAGAATGCAAACCCTTAATTTGGAAAGCATCACAGTTTGAAGTTCTCCCACTTTCCCCCTGCCATGGCCCTGTATTTTAAATTTTTTCCCTACCTAAAATACACTGATTTGCTAGTTTATCCTTCACACAGACCGCAGTAAGACATACAGTGTAGCAAGGGAATGCAGAAGTCTGGCAATGTACAAAAAGGAAGCAGTTTTATTAAGAGAAATTTTATCCCCTTCCTTGATTTTCTCTCACTAAAAATGTTCAATCTTGTTCATGAGACAATTTGCTTCTGCATTCTTGAATACCATGGCAAGGCATTGGTAACCAAAGCTTGCATAACATAGTTCATTACTCAAAATGAGTAATGAACATTCAATGATATTGCTAATGAAAATTATAAGGGATTGGGTTGAAACTTTATGCCTCCAGCAAAGGTGGGGCACGAAGCACACTACCCTGGGAGTGACTCTGTGACTCAGATGTACAGTTCTTTCCTCAATTCCTCCTTGCTCCTGGCACATAGTACTTCACTCCTGAGTGAGCTACTCCACTTGTAAAATATGACCCACCCTGCAATGGCTCATCTACTGTTTATATAACCCTTTGCTTCATCTGTGTTTTCCAGATATGTTGCAAAGACAGAGGACAGGAAGGTAAAATCAAGGACTCCACTTACTTGTTCTTGCCTAGAACAATAGCCAGGTAGTTATCAAGATAAGAGTTGGGCATATATTTTTCAGACAAGGCAAGAAATGAAACTCAAATCAAGCAGAGAGTAGAAGAAATCATATTTAACTATATATTTAGCAAGACAGACAGAAAACCCCCCCAACAGTTCTGTGCTTCAGAGCACAGACAAGTTAATATAGCAGAACTACATTGTTGAAAAGTGAGAAACTATAAAGCTGCAGAAAAAATTGTGAAATTACTGAGATTAAAAAGCCCAAGAATATTGAGCATTTTAAATGCTTTACAGACAAAATATTAACAGTTTAATAACTTACTGGAGGGAAATTACACTTAAAAGTAATCTCAGAAAAATGCAAGATTTTCGTTCATGTTAGAAAAAAAATCTACCTTAAATTACTTCAACTGACTTTCAAATTCATGATTCTATCTTTAAAAGGAGGAATAAGAAATTCTATAAAGGCCATTTTCTGTGCCACATTCAGTTGAACCTTTTCCTCACACCACATCCACTTCTCCCACTGCAAATTAGCTTGACAGGTTCCTGGCAGGGCTTCAGCAACTTTGCGTTTCTCTGGAATTAGCAAAAATGCTAATTTGGGCAGTTTGCTGCTAGTGCAAGTTTTTTAGCCTGGCTGAAGCTCCAAGGCTATTTGAGATAATATCAAATCAAAGAACAAAGGGGCACCTGTCATGAGCCCCAAGCGAAGGAAACAGATACTGCTTGAGGAATTAAAATGAGATTTCTTGACACCAAATGTGGGACACTGTAAGCGGAGTGCTGCAGGAAAAACTGGGGTTGCTAGCTCTAAATCGGAGTGGAGGGGAGGAGGGAAAAGGGAGGGAAATGTGGTGCGTTTTAAACAACTGCTGCCAATGAAAGGGTGGGGATGGCCTTAGATAAGTTTCCTGATCCACTTCCACCGAGACACTGGAAACAATGGGGTGGCAGAGCCATTTGCAGGCAAAGGGACGTGTACGTCGGACTACACCCCTTCCTCTTGGATGAGGTTATGGCTGCGCTCATCCGGATAGCCCTCAGCGTGAGACTGCCTGCTTGCGGGGTGCTGTGTCCGGAGGTGATGGCAGCGCGGGCACAACGCAGCACCCTAACCCCCAAATCGCAGCGGTGGGAAAACAATCGAGCAAAAATCCTATGGGCAGCGTGACACAAAGAGCCTTCCCCACCCTCTGCTGAGTCTTGCAGATTTGCAGGACCAGTTTGTGATTCCCTCTGTAATCTTTTCAGATTAGCCCAAGCTAAAGACTGCTCTAATTCATTAAAACAGGTTTATCCTGAAAATTTGAATTAATTTTGTCTTTTTTTAATTGTTTAGGGGTTTTGTTTGTTTGCTTGTTTGTTTTTAATATTCATGTCACAGACCCCAGGCAAGATTAGAAGGGGAAGTTGCTAGTGCTGAGCACTTAGGACATAATATAGGCAGAGACATGTATATATTGGTAGCCACAACCTTAACCCAGCACCGTAGTGTAGCGGCACAGGATATTTCCAGCTAGCTTGAATATTTGTGGTAACAACACAGATTATAAAGCAGGAATAAAAAATCCCTGCTGGCTAAATGGCAAAATACTGCATAGATCTCAAAATAAAAAGAGCAAGAACCTCATCATTCTCTGCATCACAAAAATCTTCTACCAGAAAAGATTGATGCATAGTCATTATCTGATATTTTTTAAGGTTTTTTATACTTGCTGACAAAGTTATTACACTTTCTGTCATTGGTTGAACCCATGATATTTTTAAATAGAAATGGTGAATGCTGAGGAGAAATGAAGACCAAAATCTGCCCACCTTTTCTTCCGTTACCTGCTGCAGTTCCTCCAGAGTACCATTAATATGTGTAGGCTGAATTCAAATACAAAGCATAATGTCACGCTAAGCCAAATTTAAGCTCTGACTATTTCTCCAAATGTGTGATATACCAGGGGTTTCCATTAACAACAAACAACCTCACTGTTTTTTCAAAGAAAAATGAAAGAAAATATTTACTCTGCCATCAGGATTCCACTGGCACCCACCATCACAAAACACACACACACAATCCTGAAGTTTCACAGAATGAACAAATCACAGAATCACAGAATGATAGAATCCTTTACACAGAATCCTTTTTATCACAGAATGATAAATTCCTTTAAAATTTCATATTTCAGCTACTGTTCAGGTAAAAGTTCACAAATCCCCAGACAAATGGAGGTCTCTTCCTCCCATAAAACACATGGTTATGTTGTGCAAATCTCTGGGCACACAATATTGTGTGATGGTTTACACTGCTTCAATCCCCAGCCTCCACAAAACAGGAAATAAGTGAATTAGGGAAGTATCACTACATTCTTGCCCTATTCTTGTATATTTCACTATCCATGTCTTTGACCTGGTCACGGTCAAGGGAACTGCTCTGGGTGGACCCTTGGTCCACTCATGACCATTCTTTTTCCAGTTGACAGCAGCAGCTCTAAGGGGACTGCAACCTCCCTGACAGTGTATAACATTTGTTTTAGGTCCTTCGGTGTGTATTTTGATCAGTGTAAAACCTGTGATTCCCGCAGTTCCAGAATTGTTTTGGGATCAGCATGCTTTTGCTCTTTGTTTTCAGGCCATCACAGTGTTCTTCCTATGGCCTTACCCAAAACTAAAGTCTTATATAGAGGATTACATGTTCATATGACCCAAAACTTATATCTATGGTGATTTCAGATAATGCCATGCTTGTAAGAGATATAATCCTCATGTTTTGGGACACATGCCAGGGAATTACTGCCTGATGTTGTAAAGAAACTTTGCTTTGGGGAAGTTACAATATAATTGACCCTTTGCAGGGATTCTGACACTTCCTTCCAAAGCATCAGGAATTAACATCAGAAAGGAAATATTACAAAATCCTGCTTTTCCAAGGATTAAAAGATAAGCTTGCCAAATGTCTCGAGACTGAAATAGAAGATAAAATCCTACTATATAAAAAGAGATGTAATTTTAAGACAGGCAGTGCAAAGTCAATACTGTTTTGCAAAACTGTCAGGCGATTGTGATCTTCAGACTTGCTTGGAAAGGAGCACTAACTCACCTTAGGCAGACAATTCTAAGGAAATATTGTAGGAATGTCTGTCCATTACTGAGGTTAACTGAATGTTAGTGCTGATATTATTTCTGTGAAAAACGGAAAATAGAGGCATTCCAAGAGTCAAATCAGTTGTGTATGTCACCTTGACAGCCTATGGGGTGGCCCCCATAGGGGCCATAGGGGCATAGAAAGTCTTTAACATAACTTCAATTGTGAAACAGGTTGGAGATGCTCTGCAGAAACCAGAGAATGGTTTCTATTATATGGCAAATTGCATGTTATTGTGCAAGTATGAAGAGGTTCAAGTTACAAATCATGCTGTCTTGGAGAAGTGAATGAAAATATAAACTGCTACAGGAAAACAAAAGAACTCTTTAGGGCATTTGGTATGCAAAGTGATACTGAGAAAGTTTAAGACTCTATTTGAATCTACTTCTAGGAAAAGGAGTTAGCAGAAATGAGGAAGCAATACTTCAGAACATTTTCGGACTCGAGGACCCCTTCATGAATAAACTTATGAAAATTCCAGTTGCAATCATAGATGTCAAATAGCCAAAGTCCTATCCATTGAAACAGAATATCTCTTTGTTAATTGGGAAAAAAGAAATTTCAAAGCGTGTCTAAAGAACCTCCATGGCATACATAAAGCCCTCACAGAGATCTTCTATTTACCATCTAGGATGGTGCTGCCAAAGCAGAAGCATTACTTGGAGCCTCGAACCAAAGCAAAACTCATCTCTGAGAAGCCCTGGACAGCTGGGGAGAATGACTGCCAGAACAACACAGACACCCTCGACTTCATTTGTGATCAACACTCCTGATAGAGCTCCTGGATTAACAGCTTGGATTGGACCTACGAATCTATTGATTTTAGTCTGTAAACTAGTTTCCAAATTCTGTAACGTGTTGTTTGACCTTTATCTTTGAAGAAGAAATCGGGATATGTAACCTTTAGACTTAACTTGCAATAATAATGAAGCAACACCCACAAACTACTCTGTCCTAGGGGGAGAGCAGAAATACTTATTGTTTTTTGAGTTTGCTCCATCTTCTTGCTGTTAGGTTCTCAAGAGTGGGAATTTATCACCACACTACAAGGCTACTTTGGGGACTGGTTGCACAAAAATGTCACACTCGTGGAAAATAATCCTTTCCATCAAGCTGTAACTCTTTCAAGGTTTTGAAAGTAGCTTATGAAGTCTCCTCATCTAACCTGAGCTCACATCTGTGCTTCAAATCACATCAAGTAGGGATCTGACAGTAAGTGTCCCTGGCCTCAGGGAAGCATTGTAACCACTAGGCTACTGTGGAATAGCCAGATTTGAAAAGAAACCTCAAGAAACATCATCTTAAAGCAAAGGAATAATCTCAACAAACATTTGTCAAAACAGATGGCCACAAAAAGTTTCAGTTTCAACTCATCAGCATTTTCGAATGAAAACATGCTTTGTGGAAATATCCTACCCAGATCTACCTGCCTTTCAGATCATAGGTACAGACTAAAATGAGACAGAAAGCATTTCTGAGGAAAAGTCGTCTACAGACAGATGGCTGAGCTGTGACCCAGATTCTCTCTACAGCAGTGGAAACCCAAAATAACCCCATGGAGTACAGAAAGATAAAAATGACTCTGGTACTTCAGCTGTGACAGGACTATCAGTTCAAGAGTCATAGGCTGGATTTTCTATACTTCTCTATTACTAATGCATGTTTCTTACAAAATCTGGAGGCAACATGACTTCCCATGCTACATGCAATCTCAATGGGGAGGGCAGTGGAGGTAAAGATGTCAATGGCAGAATCCATGCGCGAGTCTTGGCTCTGTCCCCAGATCACATTTGTATAGAAAAGATCTCTTTAAAAAAAGGTCTTAAAGGTCTTTATTTTTCTTCTGAAGACTCATTGAGTAGTTGAACATAAACAGCCAGCCACCAGCTTTTTAGGTATGTTGGCTTAATTTAAGAAAACCAGTGGTGACAAATTGCTATTACCAGAACCTGACTGTCTGACCAGAAAAATCTGTGCCAACATGTGGCAGACACAGAACAGAATGAGTGGTATTACAATTGACCTTAAACTAGTGTGCTGTGAAGAAGTGAAGAAACTCAGTACTGGAAAGATGGATTTAACCTCACAAGTAAAAGAAAAATCTGCATATTTCTTATGTGTATCAAGTCTGCTTCTGATCCGTGTGCTGTGAAAAGCATTATCCAAATCAATAATGGATTCATCCATTGTAATAGTTATATGTAGTTTGGCAGCTGTTGACAACATTAAACTTTCTTTGAATAATGGAGAAAAGAGACACCTCTCCCAAAAAAAAAAAAAAAAAAAAAAAAAAAAAAGAAAAAAGAAATCACAAAAATTCCACTGTACTAGCTACAACCTTTACAACAAAATAGCCCACACAACCAACAAAAAGCTAACTCTTGTTCCTCCTCCCAACCTCCTCCCAACTCCCTGCCAATCTGCTCAAATGATGGCTTTTGCAGTTGAAAAAATGAAGTGTAGGAAGCACCTTTGTGGTGTTGTATCCAAGATACCTTCAAATCTGTTTCTGTGGCTGGGATTGCTCAAGTTCTTAGCAGTACATCACCTATTCTCTACTTATTGTTCCTGCTAGGTCCAGCCCAAAAAGTAAGTTTAGATAATGCTAGCTAGATCGGACTTCATGTAGAAGATTTCCCAAAGGAAAGATTATCCTCTTTTTTATCTCTATTATGCCAGGTGTCTAGGTTAAGTTTTTTTCTACCCCAGGCTCTCATGGAAGACTGCATTTTTGTTCAAGAAAAATAGGGAAGCTGGGAAAGGGGAACACTTCTCTCAATAGGTCATTTTGAAGTTCTTTCACCTTGGGTTGAAGAGCTAAATATTCACTGAAGCAAAAAAGACTGGATAGTAACAAAGAGGACTCAAAATTGCCTTGTTAGGACAGCTATAGTAGGACAAAGGGTGACACTCAGCTCTGCTCTGGAGCCTATAAAACATGCAAAAGCTGGGATGGTAATGCAGTTCCAAATTCTCGTGGTTCAGATGTCTACATGTGAAAAGGCTTCTAAGCTTATTATACAATCAATAATGTCTAGAGAGAAATTTCAGTCACCCTGAAGAAGATAGCAAGATCACCTGCAGAAAGCCACTGCATCTTATTCTATATGTCCAGCATCTCAGATGATTGTCCTACTTTTTTCTCACCTTACAGTTAAAGAGGAGCTAACACCACTTCCTCTTCCTTGTGCGTTCATAGGGACTAGCTTGGTATGTATGATCAGAAAACACCTACCCAACTAGGTCAGGAAGCAAAATAAGCTACAAGCACCCTAGCTTGTGGATCTCCAGGAGGCCTCAGCTGCAGTTAGCCTCAAAGGTGTTAGAGTTTTGGGGGAAGTGAGAAACAGGTTAAAATTGAGAAGACTTGAGACTAGATCTTCTGCAGTTTGGATTGCTAGGGAGAGGAGAAAAGAGAAATGGAGAAGTCAGCTGACCAGACTGTGTAACACAATCTGTTATACAACCACAAACTTCTCAAATGCAATGCTCTGAAGTCAAAACCAAGCAGTATTAAATTTGCCTATACATTTGTGTCCTGATTAAGTTTTTAATTTTTGGTCACATTTGCTGAAGGATGAACTGTATTTTGCTGTTCCTTCCAAAACTTTTAATACTTGTATGAGGTATTTGAAAATATAAATACTACATGTACAAGGAATTTTTTCCATTTTATTAAATAATCCAAATACAACAATACATGCCACTCCAAAAGAACATAAGATTTTAATTTTAAAGGTCTACCAGCATCTATTTATCATTTGCTTAACCTCCTTCATGGCTTTAGATTTTATAAATATTTGCACCAATCCCCCAAAATAAAGTTACATTCCCCATTACATCTTATACTGTCACATACTCTTTCTTTAATGTATGTTGCCAGGTAAATACCTTTTTAATAATAATATAATGGAAGTGCATCTCTTGTCATAAAGATTTACAACCCAGGAAAGATCTACAAAGGGTAAATTGTGTTAAATTGCTCTTTTATAAGACTTTTAATTTTTTTCTTGTGTGTTTAGAAGTATGCTTAATACTGTACCCTGTGAAACAATAATCAGTACACGGTAAATGTATATCCTCTTATAGATATGGGGAATAGTAAAAAGGTTGAGAAATGAGAAATAAAATTACTGTCTCACAATGTTTCGTCATAATCTAAGTTAAAGGGCTATTTTCTGCTCAGCTCCACCTTCACACTTTCTGGACTTTCAATAGAAAGTACTAAGTCTGGGCTAATGCCTTTAAACTCCTTTAATTCTCTGTGTAGAGATAGAGGGTAAAAATCACTGCCACATTAAAGCCATTCGGAAAGTGTGAACTGACATTATTTGGGGACAGTATCTTAAGTAAGGATCTTTGGCAATATTAAAAAAAATATTAAGCCTGGTAACAGTATAAGTGATTTTATCCACACAAGCTTAAGCAAGGAACAGTATAGTCCAGCCCAGTTATAACAGAGTCTACTGCAAAATTACTCACTTTGACTGTCTGAACCTCAGTCAGGGACACATCAAAACGACTTCAGAAAGCTACCCAGGAGAACACCTGCAATCCGTGGGAAGAAGAAACACCTGCTCCACCATGATTACCGAGAAAGGAAGTCAGCATCTTTCAGCATAAAACATCTCTTCAGATCAAAAGTAAAGCAGAAAGACACTAAGTTATTTGTGTGGAACTAGCGTCAGCACAGAGACAGAAGCAGCATGCTTGGAGTATTTGCTCTGAAAAAACCCCAAACCCAACTCACTTGACAACAACCCTGAAATGTGGACTTCTACAATGATTTCAACTGAGTCTTTGTAGCATTACAAAGAAAGGTGTAGACTTCAAGTATAAAATTGGGTTAAACACACACAAAGTAATTTACTCCTTATTTTTACTGACAGTCTTCTGAAACCCCCTAATTTTTTATTTGTTTTTTAGTAATTCACATAGTAGAAGAATTCTAGTGCTATTCATACAGGATCCAAAATGACACATATTTGATCCAGATACAATGGGAATTTTCACAAGTGTCTTACATTATGGAATCACTCTTTCCACCTCTAAAATCAACCTCCTTCTGATGACAAATGCTGCAACTCAGGTGAAACAGCATATGAAGTCCTGCAGAAGTGTTTACTAGGAGTAGCTCATTCAAATCCTCATGGTATATAAGTTCTCTTTATAGACACTTTTCCTGGAAAGAAAACATCAAAGAAGCTAAAAGTGACTGGAGTCCTTAAAGGCAGTTTAAGTTTTCAGGAACATTACTTTTCTCCTCCTCAAACCAATATGCCCCCAACCCAGCCGTTTGCCCCTTGTTGATCTTTTTATGAAGATAATTCACATAAAACTAAATTTCAAGTCCCACCTAGAAACTTATGACAAGTTTTCAGAAATTGCTATTCTTCTTCCTTGTGTCTAGGTAGAAGATGATTTCTTGCACAAAGAAAGAATAAGGTTGAGGAATGTTCTACAAGGGAAAACAAGAAAGACTCCAGTAAAATTTTGCTCTCTCTTTTATCTTCCCTTCTTTTTTTAGCCTAGTCATACACTGGAATCTGCTGTTAAAAAGAAGGAGGAGGAGATTATGTATTTAGAGTATTTAATTCTCTGCACAGATTGAACTAACTTTTACAGGTAAATCATTATAAACTTCCAAGATTTTCAGCACACTTGACAGAACAAGACAGGAGAAGAATCGATAGCTCTTTAAGTGGAAGAGTCTAGTTTTTTGACAAGAACTTAAAACGATATTTTCAAATAGAACTGGTATAGAAAAAGAGGAAAATTATGTATAATGCATTTACCATGTGAGAACCAAAATACCCTGAAACTGAGAGAAGTATTCAGAGTAAGTAGTTTAACAGATAAACCTTTAATTAAAAAGTGGTGATTCCAGTTGCCTCTGAAAATGAAGTATTGGCTTTATGCTCAGCTTTAACATCTGTTATGCAACATGTCAACTAATACAGATGAAACGTGTTCTTGCTTCATCAGTTATTACAGTCAGGATATTTTTAAACTGTCCTTAGAACCTGAATGGCTAATGTTTAACTAACTGTTTCACTCTAGGAGGTCCTGGCTACTTCCAACAAAAGATAATAAAGGCAAGCTGTATTTCAGCTTTGCCTCTCCTACCTAACATCTAGAAACTCATTTGCAATTTTTTCCAGTAAAGGTCTATTTTACCTACATAAAAAATTATCTATATGTACAAGTACATGTGAATCCTTATTTTGCCAGTATAATTAAAGAAAAGAAAACAAAAATCAATCAAAAAACCAAGCTGCTGAGCTGCTAGTACTGTGCCTTCAAGGAAGCATTGCTGGAACTGATCATCCCTAAAAGCTATGTTGTTCTGGATTGCTAATGCTTGCAAAAATTCTGCCATTTTTAGCTTTCCTTTTGGATAGCCAAACTTTGGTGCAGATTAGATGTGACAGGGTAGAGGAAAAAAAAAGGCTAGAATATTTTTATGTGATCATATTTTAATTTTTTTCAATATTATAAAGAGATCGCTACTGTTGCTACTAACTGTAGTATCAATTTACGAATTCCCCACAGGTTTTAGATGCCTTCAGTAAATTTAGACTTGGGCACCTCCATTTCTTTTGGCTAGCACAGTGATGTCTGTGCCCAGCAGCACACAAAAGGATATTCTATAGAACTTGTGTCCAACAACCTTGTTTTTGTTACCTTGTGTGTAGGTACTCCATCTGTAGCTGGGATATATTTTTATCATGTGAATGAGGTACAAACTCATGCTTCTGCAGCCCAAAGCAAAGAATTTACTCTTAACTCAAGGTATATATTGCATTAGTGAAAACAACCCTCTGGGTCCTGCAAAGTTATGTTTTGTGATGTCCTTAATAGCATCGAGAGAACATAACCTATTTTGTGGAAGGTCTTTGAAAGAGCTGCCTGTGCACTGAACCCTGTGCCTTTTGCAGCTCAGATGATGTTCTTTCAGGGCTGTCCAGGGTACAAAAAGAGGGACACCTACACTGGCTCACACCAAAGTGTTATCTAGCTCAGCACCTGGTCCCAGGTGGTGGAGGGTCCTGTTTGACCTGCCCCTGGCTGCAGCCAAGCTGGTTGGGGCACCATGAGGAGGAGGAACCCAAGCCACTGCATGGCTCATTTCTGTTGCCTTGCCCTGTTCTGCCTGGGTTGAGCCCTGTTGGATAGTATCCTGGGTTGCCTGAAGTGTGTGCTGCTCAGCATTGCCTTCTGGTTATGTTATTCAACATTTGATTCCTATGGTTCAATACTTCTTGTTTTCTGATCTTTGCCCTCCTTTTCCTCCTTTCTCTCTGTAAGACAGCTTCCACAAGTCTTGTTACGATAGGTGACAGTCTGTTTCTTAGCCATGCTCTTCATGCACAGACCTACAACCCACAGACAGCGACTTTACTCATGTCCAGGGAGTTCATTCTGGTATACAACAAGTCTACCATCTCCTCTGATGTATCTTTTCAAAGCTCAGATCCCCTCACATGAATCACAAACAGAAGAGACACAAGAATAGCTTTAAGCAAATTAGCTTATTAGTTCCATGCTTCCTCTTTCTAAGTGTTCAAGGTATCTGCCCAAATGGCTGTTCACTGAGTCACATTCCTTCCTCACCATTGTGTTTATCAACTATTTAGGTTACAACAGAAAATCCTTTAAGCATGACCTTGTGTCCCGAGGCCGCAATTCAGCAACACATTTAAGTATGCATCAGCATGCAGCCTTGTTCAGTGAAATACCATCCATTTCTTTGATAACTGGCACAAACCTAGTACAAGCAGCTTGCTGGAATACAATCACAGTACTCTTTGTATACACAAGTAATATTTTCAAGCCAAGTGAATACAGAACCATATAAGAGAATATATAGTCAAGAAAGACACAATTAGTTACTGTGGGAAAGCACACAGTTAAGAACCCACTTATTTATGAATGACTGTCTGTAATAAAAAGTCATTGCCGTATTACAGGCTTGGGCAGAGATGATTCAGTATCACTTCCAGTTGCTGCTGTAAGATCACGGAAAACCAGAAGACTTCTATGAAAAAGGAAACCCAAACGCAAACTAATCTAAGTATTGCAGGGGATTGACTATTTCCAGGAGTCTTGATTCAAATGAAAAGAGAGAGAAAGATAAAGCAAAACCAGAAAAGATCATGGACTTCAGTTATATTTTATCTATCTAAATTAATCTAGCAACTGTCCAAGAAACATAGCATTCAAAGAGAACTATTCTGGTAAAAATGTAGGGAACAAAATAATCTTGCATCCCTGGACATGGAATTTTCTTCATTTTTTGCCATCAGCAGATTGATACACACATGTTAAATCTGGCAAAAGACTGACGTGGAGAACACTAGTAAATAATCTACAAAACCTAAAATAATAATTTAAAAAAAGCCCCAAATAATTCCTAGCAAATTAGAGTACCTACAAAGGCAATGATGAAGATCAGAGATGCAGCACTTTTACCACTGCAGAGTTCAGATTTCCGTTTCACAAGAGCAATATTAGGATCAGTGTGTTAAAATACCCTGACAAAGACTGATGGTTAAGTTTTAGTCCTTTTAACAAGAAAAAGGAAAACGTTAACTGCACATTTTAAATTTAAATGCAATTTATCCTTTGCATAGGTTTTAGTCCATATATAAGTGGATAACTCAGGCTGTCTAAAGACGATAGCCTTCTCACTGTGTGGTGTCTTTAAATAGAAGGAGACTTCTAGTAGTTTACCAGGGCTAATTTGTAAACTTTAGTATACAGCAAAAAATCATATAGATAAGTGATATTCTACGACTTCTTTCATAAGAAATTCAATTTTCTAAAACAAGAAACTTAAAGACTGTAATAAGTAGACTCTCCTTGACTGTGTGTCTTTAAGGTAAATTGTATGGGTTGGTCTTCTGTCACATACTATTTAATGTTTTTATCAAGCATCTGGTGGTTGGTAAAAACAGTTGCTTCAGAAAAAGTGTGCTGCTGGCACAAGATGAGGTGTAGAACAGAAATAAGGGCAGAGTGAAATTGTTGGAAGCTGCACAGTGAGGTAACTTTGGCCCCTTCTAATAAAATACCCTTTATAGAAACATAGAATCATAGAATGGTTAAGGTTGGAAGAGACCTTAAAGATCATCTAGTTCCAACCCCCCTGCCATGGGCAGGGACACCTCCCACTAGACCAGGTTGCTCAAAGGCTCATCCAGCCTGGCCTTGAACACCTCCAGGGATGGGGCATCCACAGCTTCTCTGGGCAACCTGTTCCATTGTTTCACCAACACAAAAAATGCAAACCAAAACAATGATTAAACAAGCACTGGCACATTTGTACAGGTGCAACTGATCCTGGTTTTGACTCTGAAATAAGCCTATGTATCACTTCACTATGTCTTATCACTTCACTATGTCTTATCACTTCCCTACGTCCCTGGCCTTGCTTTCTAGGACTAAAAAAGATGTTGAAAGTTGAAGATGATACACAAGAGAGCCACAAAGACAGTGGCTACACAGTAGTGGGTCAGAAGATCAAGGTAGTTCTTGATGATGCCGCTACAGCTGTGATAATCTTCCTGGATTTTATTTAGGACTAGATTTAAGTTTTCATAAAGTATCCTTAACATAAATGTGATTAGAAGCTGTCTGAAGGACCAAATTGAACATGATGTCCCTATAAAGAGGTAGAACATATTCCATATGCAAATGGAGCAGACCTTCCACAATAATTTCTCCATGAGCAATCTGGTTTGTGCACACCACCACTACTCTGTGAATTTACAAAGCAAGCGGGGTTGATCAGGGGGATGCCTTCAAAATGGCATATTATTCCATACCATCCTAACCTGCACAGTCAGCATATTTCAAGTACTGAGCAACTTGCCTTGTGCTGATATTTAAAGATATCTACTTAGTTTCTAAAAATGAAGGCTGAAAGAAGGATGGACATATTGTAAAAGTGATATTTTATTCCTCATAAAGCTAAGGACTGACATATTATTGAGTCTATTAGCCAAAAGGCTTGATTATATCCAGAAATTCTTAGTTTTATCCTGATAAATTCAAATTCAAATTTAAATGTAGTCTTTTTAAATTATCGTTCCTGTTGAAACAAATAATTTGATCCCTTGATATTTACCTCAAGTAGCGTTAGCCAGCTGATGCAGAGATCATATAGGGGTAGTCTAGAAAACTTTGTCAAGTTTAGAAGTACATGAATTGAAGTATTCTCTGCAGCCTCTACATTTGACTGCAGCTTTGACTGGGCTCCCTTTCAGTGACTAGAGCTAGACAAGATGAATTTTCACATGATGGTTTTAGATCCAAAGTAAATGTATTCTGGAGGGTGTACTTACGAAAGTTTTGCTTTATTGGACCCTGTACAGTCCAAATGTTTTGAAGTAGCTCATTACAGTCAGAAAATCAGACTAGAAGATCTTGAGCAGCTCTATGTCAGAAGCCATGACATTGGCTCTATTTACAAATGACCCACATAAATGACTGTGCATGTGATTGCAGGGACAGAGAAAGCAGGACAGGTAACAATTCTTCTGGAAGAACACAAAAATCTGGACCAATAACTCCCGCTGATCTAGACAAAAGCATCAGCACAATTAGCTGCTCTTCTTTTCTGTTAGCAGCACCTAAATCTCCATGAAAGTCTTACCCTGTTCTTACATTTCATTTGCTTTTTTTAAAAGAAGAGTTAAATAGGCTTCAAAATATCCTCTGTTCCATTCAACCCAATACAAGATTTAATTGTTGAAAAGGTTTGGTGTTTTGCTTTTTCTTTTTTTTTTTTTTTCCATAAAAAAAAAGGAACAGTTTCACGTGAAGTTGAAGCTTTCAGTTACTCACATATCTTTAATGCAGGGTGTAACAAGGCCTTCAGTACCAACTCGCCGAGTACACTCCCTGCTGTGGCATTCTCACTGCCTCAAAATAACTCAGTGTGCAGTGCAGAGATACTAGTCTTTAATTAGAGACCAGAACAGTTTCAACATATGGGTCCAGATTCTATTCAAAGCAACTGTACTATAAGTGCACAATCCACCTTTTGTTGAGTTCAGCAGAAACATAACCTCCTGCCTTCAGTCTGGATATAATACAACCTTCCCTGAAATCAGTGTAAGTCACAATGGGGCGAATAATCAAGGCTTGGACTATTAACTAAAGTAACTGTTTGTTGACGTTTGTAAAACCCTTTTCCTTCACCCCTTAATAACCAGGCTGCCAAAGTCTGGAGCCAGGCCCAGTGGTTCTCATTCTGTTCCTACAGGGTTTTCTGTACAACAACGCGGGCAGTTAAAAAAAAAAGTTCTGAAACAATACTGAGTTTTTTGTGTGTGTGCAATCACTATAAATAAAGTTCATTTACAATTAAAAAAAAAAGAGGCTGCATAACATTAGAAGTAAGTAGCATGATGTGAGCTTGAAACATTGCGGGACTTTGGCTGCAGCAATATCTAGGCTGGATCTGCTGAGAAGACAAAGCTCTCCCTGCTGCAGGACGAATGGAAGGTGCAGGCACCAGGTTTGGACATGTAGGTCCCCGCTTCCTCCTTCCATCCCTACCTCCTCTCTCATCCTCCAACCTCAAATTAAAGTCTTTAAGGAAAAGAAAACCAAATTGCCTTTGCTTTGGTTTTCTCCCAGAAGCCAAGTTGCTGGGCGGTTATTTTATTTTAGGTCTGGCAGTCCCATCAGTTGCCCTAGCCGCCTTGGTCAGGGCATGGTGAACTGACACACAGTCTGATGCTCTGAAAAGGCTGGAGGGCAAGTGACACACCGTCTGTCCAACAGTTAAGGCAATTGGAAATGTAGCACACACCATTTAATTGAAAAAGAAAGAGCCGGCAAAGTAACTAAAAAAAGATTTGTGTGTTTGTTTTCATTTTGACAGATAAAGGTAAAGAAGATTAAGGCTTTGAAAATTCCTGACAGTCTTCATAGGGAAACTGTGAAGACGTTAAAAGCTCCTTTAAACTGGGATGATAGCAGTAAATGAAGCTCTTTTCTTTACTAGTACTGCCTGTTTTAAGAGAGTTATCTGGAAAAAAGCTGGTTCCCTGAGAACTGTAAGTATCTGTTCAGATTAACAAGGTATTTTAGGGTGTCGTTGTTACATGGCAGGAAATAAACTGTGCTGCTGAGTGCATGAAGAGAAAAGCTTTTCTCCCGAACAGCAAATGCAGTATCCAAATCTATCAGCAATGCTACAACTAGTGGTCAAAATATTTCACAGAAAATAGGATTTAATGGGCTACTTAATTTTTCATATTTCTATTAACAAATATTGGCTTTGCCTTCCAGACATCCTACCAATCCTACAGTCACAATGTATGTCTCGTTTAATGAATGTATATAAAAGAGAGTTTCCATGATGAAATGTAGCCTTCACAAACTGTGCAAAGTGCAGTATAACCTTTGGATAGTCAAGGTGTGTCCCTTTAATCTCCTTTTTTCTTCCTATAGCTTCTGACACTTTTTAGAGAATGTTTTCTTTAAAAAAATATAAAGAAAGAAAAGGAAAGAAAAGTACAGAATGCCTGAATAACCATCTACACTGCAGAAAGTCAATTCTACCCTGATAAAAATTTATCTATGCAACAAATGAGTCTATGATGCTCATTGTGCTTTCACAAGACAAAATCCTTCACCTGGAGAGGAGAAAAGAATCTTTTCCCCCTACTGAAAAGCTAAGATTAGAAAACACCTACTACATGAGAGAATTAACTGAGAAGAGCAGCCTGCTGTAAAACCAAGACAAAAACACAAACAGCAATAGCAAATTAGCAAGGGGAATTTTGTTAATAACTTAAGAGATGATAACTTCAACATCAGCTTTAAATGATTCACTGTATCTGTACCAATTTTTTCCAATGATAAGAACTTGCACGCAATTAAAACAAGGCCATGCTTGTGAAAAGCCTTGTAAGGTAAAAAAGGCAGAAGATTTTCCTTGCTCGTGATGATTACCCAGTGAATACACTCAAAGCATCTGAAATGAGAGCCTGCATTTTTCAGCTGTGTTTGTATCTGTTCAGATACTCATCTGTTCCCTTGTGGTGAAAACACAAAATGTACAGTAATATGTAATGTCATCCTTTAGCCACAACAGTCATGGCTCATGCCCAAGTAAAGCATTTCCTTTAGTAACAGAGACAGCATTCATTTTCTATACCCCAGTTTGCTATTGAAACTGAACAGTCATCAGGTTTAAGCATCAATTTATCAACTCTTCTTATTCAAAACACACTGTAGGAAATGTGGTGCAGCCACCCACACTGTGATCTGTCAATACTGCACCACTTAGCCCAGGACATTTCCATCATGTCTATATTTGGAGTACCGAGTCTCCTTTTGTCATTTGGTGCACATGAGACTAATCAGTCATTTGACCAGAAGAAGACTTGAGAAGATCAGATTTGACTTGAAAAGACCAGAAGGAGACTTGGACTAAAAAGTTCACCCTTGTACTGAACAGTGAATTCCCATGAGTTATCCTTGAAGGGAGTTTCCATTTATTTTTAAAAAAACATCCAATCCTAGCCTCAAGTGAGCTCAGTTTGGGTCACTTTGACAAGGTAAAAGCAACTCTGACATCAGATACTCCTGAGATGTTTGTTCAGAAAGGGAAAGCTCCTACTAGTTCTTTGTAGGTCATATGGAAACATTAAACCCACTCGGAAGGTGACATGGATAGAGAAGTGTCCATGATACCAGGAGAACCACTGCAGCATGAGGTGCAGAGTGCCATCGCTGGTCGGGGCAACAGTGGACAAGAGACCATCTTAAAGATGATTACTTCAAGTGACAAAGGAACCTTTGTGGTCAGCATGTGGTCATGTGGTCAGCAACACTTTACCCACTTGGTTTGACCAGTGCTTTGCAGTGCAGTGAGATGGCCTTGCACCACTGTTGCTTGTTACAGCCTATCTGATGACAAAGCCAGTGGGGCACATGGCAAGAAGGGAACAAAATCTAGCACAGGCAAGTTGCTTGCAGGTTTTTGCTGTTATCATGAGTTAAGGAATTCGCACTTAGAGCTCATATGTTTCCAGTTGTTTGAAGTTTTCTGTACTAAATTTCAAATTTTAATGACTATAAGCAATGAACCAGTTTAACTGGAACAGGCTGTAATTTGTTTGATAATGTAAGATATTCTCTACACACTGCAGAATGCTACTAGATCTTTAACTTAATGCAAGAATTTTTTTCCATTATAGTGAAATAATGGAAATCTTAGGAGCATATAATCTGCTTTCAAAGAACCCTTCAAGTCTTTATAAGTTTCTCTCAACTGAACCTTTTACGGTTCACTCGTCATCGGTTTGTTCCTGCTGTGAGTGTTTACCATTCCTATAACTGAACTGCCATGCATGCCTGCGTACATCTATATATATGCGCATACACACACCTGCTTCCTCTGATTTTATTAATGCAGCTGTGTGCGAGTGCATAAAAAGCTATGTCATGCACAGCTTTTAGGAGCACTGTCAAATGTATTGGCTAATGAAGAGCGCAACATATGGTATGTTAATTGTCTCACACTGGAGCTGAGATGAGCAAGCAATGAGGAAACAGATTCAAGCTGACAGTACTGTATCAGTTCTGGTATCCCAAAGTACATGGCTGCTTAGCTGGCAATCATGGATAGCCTGGAAATGGAAAACCTGGAAATGGAAAACTCCTTATCTAGAGGCAGTATGGGCATGTGAAACTTCAGCATAATCACACATGGATCTTATTTCTTATTTAATTTTTAATTGTCCAAGACATTTCTGGTCACTTTCTAGAAGTGCAAAAGTAGATATGCATAAATTAAAAATATCATTAATACTGAGGAAAATAGCTGGGAGATGAGGTTTAACTTCTCTCACTACCTAACAGATTAATCCATGTTCTTCAAACTGAGTGTTTTTGTCTTTACCTCCACTACTAATCTTCTCATCAAGCCCAGAAAGGCCCAGATCAGTACTAATGACACTATAACCTCTACAATCTCCCCAATTATCTTTCAGTTCTTATTGGATTCACATATAGAGAATAGCAGTCTATAGCTAAATCCTCTGTGACAGTCACTGAGAGGCTCTTCAGCATCTGAAGGAAAAGATAAATCTAACAGCATCTAATTCAAAAGCTTTCTAGTTCTAATTCAGACATGCTGAGAGTGAGGGTGAATCAATGGTGAAAACAATTTGGAAGCAATTGTTCAGCATGTTGGGACACTTTGCCTGCGTGTGCCACTTGCTGTAACTAAAGAGTTTAGCAGCTTTCGCTCCCAGGACTAAAACACTATGACCAATTATTAAAACAAGTGTTTTGCGCTGGCATTTCAAATAGCGGATGTGCTTTTTGTAATTGCTTTGCCTAATCAGTGGAATGCTGTCATCACTTATGCCCGCTGGTGCATAAATTTACAAACATCATGCAAATGCACTATTTGTAATAAAACTGACTAATGAACTTTAAAGGCCAATTATTTGTACATGTCTGCTGGCTCAGAGTAATCATGCATCATTCAGATTTACACTTACATACTTGCTGTAGCGCAATTTTAATCACTTGTTAATCTATGGCTCATGATAAGCATCACGAGTAAAGCTAGATGGAAAATGGGTTTCTCAGACTGTGAAGGTCTGATACTTCCAAGATTATGCAATTGGGATAGAAAGCAAAACAGAACTGTGAAGTTCTTTCAAAAAAAAACATACCACAATTCAAATGACAGGCAGTTCCCAAAATCCAAGGGGTAACCATGATACCTCTTCCTTCAGGACTCCAGTGGGTCCCTGTGCCCCAGTCCCCTGGACAAGCTGGGACATTGCTTAAAGTGTTCCTCCTACCAGATTTGGTGGGTCTGCACCAGAGGCATGCGTCTGCATAAGGATGCAGACTGTTTTGTTGATTTTGCTAACGGACTGACAACAGACTGTTGCGAGAGGATTTCTGACAAACTCACTGAGCACTTCATTTCTACAAACAGTTTTTCCAAGTATCTGAATCTGACATCTTTTTATTTAAACATTTGTTTTCCTGATGTGGCTCCTAGAAAGAGGTTTCAGACAGATAGATTGACATCCTGTTGGCTCACTTCCACATCTGAGGATTCTTTTTCTGCATTAACTTTTCTTGCTTGTCTTTATCTTTTGTCACTTGTCTTTGTCTTTTCTCAACCAAATCGGCACTATCCTAGTTGTTGTGATAACGAAGGGCTACGATAACATAATTAAATACATAAAACAATTGTCATCTGGAGCTAAGGGCTGTCTGCTGGCCAGACAAAGATGGCTTGGATTCAAAGTAAGTTCTCTGCTCTCACCGGTCACAGACTGGGGGAAATCTGCTGGCCAGACTGGAATTACTGTCAATGATTTACACCAGCAGAGGAGTGGAGTGAACCCCCTAGGGGCTACTCATGACTCTGTCACTGACCTTGAATTAGTCCCTTGACTTCTCTATGCTTCATCTTACCTACTGCAGTGCTTAACTGTCTAGAGTGCAGATTTAGAAGTTTAATTAAGCTTTGCAAAAATGTTTAAATCCCTCTATATGAGGCTGCTCATTTTTTTGCTTTTTTTTTCTAACTCCCCCTGCACAGAAAATAACAAGTAAAAGATGTAAACTCTTAGAAACAAACACCAGGAAGAAAGCTGCTCTGCTGCTCACTTCACTCAGCATTCACCATCACTCTGCCAAAAATGAGAGTGTAGACCTGCTCCTGCTGAAGGTGTTGTTTCTGCAGTGACTGGGGTGGCGGTGAGAGCTTGTCACCTAGCTGATGCTGCATGTAGTGACACTGAAGGCCCCAGGAAATTCTTCAAAAGAACAGTTTGTTAATGTCACCACTAAAAACTCCCATTAGAAAAATCATTGCTATGAGTAAATGCCTTCTGTCTTTATACCCCTCTTTCTGTCTCCTCAGAGCCTGGTATTTCCACTGGGAGCCAGGGAAGTGTAAGAATCTGTCATATTGTCATAATAGAAAGAATTAAAAGAACCTGCTAGCTCTGGGAAATGTTAAGTCTTTCTGTATTTTTTATTTCCTCTCTTAACTACTAAAGAAAATGATAAAAATTCACCTCAGGAAAGCAAGGAAGTTAGGGACGGGAGGGTGGAAAGATACGGGAATAAATGTCACAGGTTCATTAGGAACAAATACTGGGAGAATAAGCTAGAAAAGAACTGGTGAAAAAGCAATTGAGCCTTTTCAGAAGGCCCCAGGCAAGTTGAAAAAACCCTGCATCGGTAATACACATAAGATCAAGGGACACTTCATTAAATCAATTCTTATGTGACTCATTGGGAGTCAAACTGTGCCAGCCCTTGCACCGACAATTGCTTTGGTGCAACAAGGAGAGTTTTAGGGAGATGAGGGTGGAGGGGCATCACACATGGACAAATCTGATCCAGGTAGCAAGGCCAGCCTGGGTCTTCTAAATTCAGTGCCTCCTTCTGAAATCTCCCCTCTTCCAGCCCACTGAGTGATTCCTCTCTGTTCTCAAAACTCATTCCTCTCCTGTTTTATTCAATATCAATGCAAAGCAACTCAAGGAGACTGAGTGACACTTCAAATTAAAATACCAGCAGTGCCTTGACAACCAACAGCCCTATATTTCCTTACATCTAACCACAGCAGAACTGTCTTACAGTACGCTGCTTATAGCTTCACCGTCCTGAGAAAATGCTGATGGAGTTGGCCTCAGGCAAGAGAGAGGTTCGAACAAGTAAGAACTGGAAACTTTTGAGAACTTTATTCAGCTGTGACCTTATTTTCTATTGATCCCACCAGGTCACAGTTTTCAGTTATTTCTGAGCATAAATTCAGTTCCTGCAGGGCACCACAGTTCCCGCTACTGCAGGAATGGTCTCTGCAGACTGCTGGCTTCTCTAAATCTCTCTGGAAAGGTTAAACATCACTGCTCAAATCCGTTCAAGGTCTTTCATGCAAACACTACATAGCAGTTGAATCAACAGAGTCCAAAATAAAACACACTGCATAAACCAACTGCTATCTCTCCCAAGGGCCAGGTGATTTCCTTCCTCACCAGTTCTTCCTGTTTCTAGTAGTTACTTCCCAATTTTTCTAGGCACAGTTTTATTAAGTAAGAGAAATATCAGCTCACATCTAACAGCTCCCTTCCCTCAGATCTTTTCCTCATGAGCTTTCTCCAGATGAACAGCAGATTCTTAAAATCATCTGACCTTGTGGTTGTGAGTTAAACCACTCAGACATGGTCTACACCTACGTTTAAAGGGACTTCAGAAAGGACTTGTTGATGTTAATAAAAAAAAAAAAAGCAAACTCCTCCATTATGGGTCCTACATCTGGTTAACAGATGATGCCTTGCTTTAGAGAACTGATCTGCTGGAAGTGGTCCCTGTGTTAGTGATGCTGTGGTGGGTCCTTCAGCTGGACTTGCCAGGTTTGTCCTTAAGAAAGCACCCAAAAGGACTTCCAGTTACTACAGATATCTTTCATGAGACCACAAACAACCCTTGAAACATGGGAAAGTCATCTGCAAGAATCAATAGAAATTACAAGACTTGGAAAAAAGAGTCATCTCTGGTTACCTGAAGGAGAGCTCCTTTTCTCCAGTCTTTACTCCATCCATCAATTTCCAGTAGTTTCCAAAGTTGCAATAAACTACTCAGTCCCTCCCTGGTCCATGGGAATGGGTTCTCTCTGTCACCTCTCTCTGTCACCTCTGTAGACAGTGCTCCCTGCCCTTCTCAGGAATCTCCACTTGCGCTGAAGGCAGGTACAAGGACAAAGACATTCCCCATTACTCCAGGCTTCTCCCTGCTAAGTGGGTTCAGATGTATGTGGTTATTGGGTCCCTATTGCAGAGGTCTCACCTGGACCAGAATGAGCATCCAGGCCACAGCAAGAAGACGGCTTTCCTGCCTGCTGCCTGGCTGCAGCCTAATGACTGGACCAACGGATAGCAATGAACGTAAGCAGGCAAATATAAGCGATGCCATCCATCTGTAAACCACAATTACAATTTAATTTACTAAGGAAATAAGCTGAGGAAAATGCAGCTCCTAATAGCTTGGAAGTGAGCAGTCCTTGCGCAACGGTGGAGGCTGGAGAATGTACGGCACCGCTCTGGTCCACAGCAGCTCCCTGGGGAGCACGACAGCACAGCGATACTCCCAGCTCCACAGCTCCTTTGCAAAACAGCACTTTTATTTCTCCCTCTCTTTTTGCTACCTTACCCAAAGACATGACTTAGAAGAGCTCCTGTAGAGCAGTACCGGAAGTGAACAGCGTTATCAATCCTCTCAGCTCTCACAGGGAAGTTTCAGCCTGTATCCTCCTTCACCTCCAGGGAATCCGAATTCTGGGGCAGTAAACCCCATAATCCCCACAATTCCTGTCCTAGCTAGTTAACCTAAGTGAACCAAATCTCCAGAGAAAAGAACCAGAGAACAAGTAAATCTTTTCTATAACCAGTATATAAGATGGTCTAATAAAGATCACCCTTTTATTGCTGTTATTATTGAGCTCGGTCTTATACAAACTGAACCTTTTTTTTATTTTAGATTCCTGCACTCTTAATGTTTGCACTGGTTATGCACTGTTTATGATCTAAGCTCTCTCTGTTACATACTTGGAGCCAGATTCTCATTCCTTACACAATGTCCGACTTTCCACCAGGGATCCATTATGGTTTGGGGTAATCCTTCTCCCAACACACAGCTATACCGCAGCCTCCCAGTGGCAACAACAAGCCAAGGCAGCGCACACACTACTTCCACTAACCACTGTCTGTGCGACTCATAAACAACAGTAGCACTAACATTTCTTCCCTTACTATTTGAAAATACATCCTTTTCCTCAGTGCTATCAACAGAACTCAACATAAACTTAAGTATGTGCCAATAGTATGTCAGCAGCTGCTGCATTTAGCAGAAACAAGAATGATGCTTCTGATGTTATTTTTTTCTGACTTCAGGAAACAGTTTTTAAGTAACTTTTGGCATCCAGTAACAATATACAGACATGAATGAGCATAATGAGGGGTTTATGTTTGCTTCTTATTAAAGTAGCCATTTTTCTGTTGCTCTGGGAAGAAAGCTAGTTTGCTATTCTGCTCAGTAGTTTTCTTTTAAAGGTTCACTCATTTCAGTTTCTGAATAAAAGTATTTAATAAACCAAACCCACACCTTTGTTATCGTACTTATGAAGGTACTGTAGCACATATCAGCTTCCCGAAGGTGCGAGCAGCTCGGCTGTTTTGTGGCTGTTATGACCTTGGTCTTTGATTCATGGGAGCACCTAAAAATATGTGTAAAATTTTATTTTACATTTCTTTCTAAAAAAATAACACACAGAGCAATAGTAACATATATTCCAATAGAAACCTTTATAAACCACTCATTTTCCTTTTAAATAGCACTTTTCCAGTTTCCTTCTTGCACAAGTGTATATTTGATCAAAAGAGCCTATCAGCCTTTCAATGAAAAACAAAACACTTGGGTATTCTACAAACTACAGAATGATTCAAGAAGTACTTCTGCTAGCCTTGCTTAGAGTTCAGAGCATATCAAGAAGGTACTTGCTGGACTGAGCCACAGTCCTTTGCCCAGATATACTGGCTTAGACTTTAATGACTTCTGGGTAGAAGAACAGAATAAGGAGACAGCCCTTATGTCTGTTCTAAAACATAAAGTCTCAAAAATTCCTCCTATTTGTTTAGTAAGAATAGTAGAAGGATGTTTTCACTTGCAGCCTCTATAGGATGCGCTGGGACCATATCAGTGACATCTACATACAGCCGAACTGAACAGAAAAAACAACTCTCTACCCTTCCCAAACTTTCAATTATATATATTTTTTTAATGTTCAGGTTTAGACTGGACCAAAAAAACAGTTCTGTACATTTATTTCCTCAAATAAACAGTTCCCAGGCTGGCAAATATTCAATTGAGTAAAGTATTTTCTAAAACACAGGAGCCCAACTTCAAACTTCCCTTTGGATTTAGTAATCGTGTTCTTCTATATCTCAGGAAATGCTCTTTACACTGGTTAATCATATTCAGGAGTCTCACTTCCTAAAATTTCATCCAGAAATACTATCCCAAACCTGGCACACATCTCCTGATGACTTACACCCCTATTGCTACATTCTTGAGGAGAGTTTCAATGTCAGTGAATTATTTATTAAGAAAATAGGTTTAAAAAAAAGTTGCTGGCAAATCTACCAGTGCGGTTGTACAAACTCACCCATGAATGAATAACCCTGTTCAAGATCATCCAAGCTCAGGAAAATCTCTTTTTCCACCCAGGCACATGCCAATGCAGTACAGTACCTCTCCCAGCTGACAAGCTAATTCTAGGTCTTCTCAGCTGGCCAGGCTGCTCCTGGGCTCTGCGGTTTCCTTACCTAAACCCTAAGCTTCTGCATCTTACCCCCCATTTCAACACCACTTGTCAGGGCAGCATATTTCCTTTAACTCCATAGCTGGGCCAGTTGTGATCTGTTCTTTGATAAGAATTTGTAAAGCTTGCAGCACCATGTTATGTTCTTTGGATAGACTACTGGTGCTTACTGTAATACAGAGGAGCTCCAAAACTTGGAGCTGGATTTCTTGGATATCTTGGATTTCTTCTTATGTGTACAACTTTTAAAGAAGAGACCATAACATGAAGGCTTTCAGAAATTTTATTCAGCATTACCTTAAAGCCTATGTATAAAGCAAGCCTGTGCCGCCGCCAGGAAATTCCACCTCACAGATCACGTTTCTCTTGCTCAGAGTTGATCTGCAGAGCCAGCGAGGGAACTACAGCTACAGCTGCCCAGGTTTCAGGTGAGCAAGGATCATACAAGTGGAGAGAAGTGCTGAGAGAGCAGAACAGAGATGGTGGCCTCAGAAATCCTGCACTGAGTGCAGCTGTGCTGCTCCGCTGGAAGGGTGGGTGGCAGCCCCTCACCCTCTGGGATGGGACCTGGCCCCAGACCCCATCCCATCACATAAGTGCTCACTCTCCCTGCACCAGTTTCTGGCTAAAAGCAATTGCACAAAGTTACAGCTGGACTTTTTACAGTGTTAAGAAGAAAAAGGAAGGAAGAGGTCAGCCTATTGATTTTTACATGATCCCAACCATTTAGCAAGAGGAGTGGTAGGAGGTTTATTTCTCTCCCCTCCCTTTAAAGTTCAGTCTTTAAATTACTGTTCTAGTAAGTTTGTTTTGGTTCTCTCCTCAAGGTGAGACACTGCAGTAAATTTCCACTCTAAAAGGCTTATAGTACATGAAGTTCAGTAGTGTACTGTGCAGACCTTTGCTGAGTATAGCCAACTCACAGCAATAAACTCTTTTGCCTTGGCGAATTCTGCATCTTTGTAGGAGAAATATTACCGGGACTTACTAAAAGGAACTGGATTTAAAAGAAAAAAAAAAGAGAGAGTGAGAGAGAGTGTTGAATGCAAGCAAAATACATGTAACTTGAAGTGTTAAAAAGTCAGGTACTTTATATATTTATTTTTTGTATGTAGGCAATCATATAAGAGCAAATATCACAGCCTTTGAGATCAATACTGAGTGAAATGGGACACTAGGTGCTCAGGCATGGCACTTTGCTTATTCCCCCACTCCAATCACAAAACTGACAATATCTGAGCTGGCTTAGCCTCAGGTTCTGTGTTTAGTTGTGGTTTAGATGGAGCATCATGGGCCTCTCTCTTAACTGATGTCGCATCCTTCCCCGACAGGCTTTGCAGTAGTGGCTGCGACAGGTAGCAAAGCTCCATAGGTTGCAGTTAAAGTCTCATCCCACTTAATCTTGTAAAACAGTTAACTCACAACCACAGGCATACCAGCAGCAGATGATGATTCCTACTGGTATACTATCATCGCAAAGTTATGAGGGAGAAATCCAGGGAGAAAACCAGCAGACTTAAATAGATTCAATATAAAGATGCAAGTGGTTACTCAAGTCCCACAGCTCCCATCGGGCAAAGAAAGATGCGTGATACAGACTGATTGCTCAGTTTCAGAAAAAAGAAGACAAGAAATGAAAGAAGGGAAGAAAGGGAGAAAGGGAGAAAGGAAGAGAGGAAGGGAGGGAGGGAGTGAGGAAGTGGAGAAAAAAAAACCATACACAAACATACAAACATATCTGGTAAGTATACCAAGGAAAAAGCATTTCTGAGATTGTCTCTTCTAATCTGTTTCTATGATTTTTTATTTTCTGAAGTTCATTTTTAGCCTTCTATTCTTATTCAAGCTCAGATGCTGCACAAACAATGAATTCCTAGGCAACTACTCAAAAGTCTAACAAAAATATAACAACCCAAGCAAACAATGGCTAATAAAAATGAAGTCAGATTCAACTGCCCAAATTCAGTTTGGTTATGCCAGCATAATACTTTACATTTAAGCAAATGTAGCTAAGTAATAATCGGCTCAGTACCTTTGAAAGTCCTTTGGGATACACTCTTAAAATGGAAAATTAATTGTATGTGAGGGCTCAGGTAGAGGTTTAATTTATTAGAAAAGAAAACACAAAGGCCCTGAACCTGCTGTCCTACAGGCCAGGACATCCACCTGCACAAGGACCAATTAAAGTTATTACATCAACATGCAAATGCAGGAATCAGCTCAGGCAGGCCAGATGCTGAAGGGACAAAATCCTTAAGCACTGCATACAGGTTATTACCATTTGTTATCTGAAAGCTGAGTGACACACTTCAGCCTTCTTGGACAAAAATAAAACTGTTTTGCCTTCAGTTCCACATTTTCTGAAAAACAGTTTGCTTTGTGCATTTGTATTGACAAAGAAACAGCCAGACCTGTTTGCGGAAGACCAGGACCTCTCCTGTGTGGACTAGTTCCTCCTACTAATCATTTCTCGAAGGGAAAAAAGAGATCTCATACACAATGTACAGATGAGATTGTGTTTCGTTGTCTCTGTAGCACTTGTAATCAAGCTTCCAGTCCTTCCTGTTTTGAAGACAGTAATTTGATGCAGCTGTGCTGTTGGCGCAACGTAGTGATGTAAATCTGAGCTTGCCTGGTTACTTTGGCCTTTTGCTATAACTGAACTGCACTTTGCATTTCCAGACCAATTCTGTTTTTTATGTAAGCACTTCTGATGAAGGCTCGATTAGTAGCTTTTTCAGAGATTACTAGGCTATTCAGAAGAAAAAAACTTTCTAAATTTCCTGTTGCTGTCAGCCTTCCTCACCCAGCAGAAGCCTGCTCCTCTGAAACCAAGATTAATAGGGAAAGTTGGTGTGGATGCCAAAACCAAAATATTATTGTCAAATATTTACTGTGCAAAAGGTATGTAGCAAACTGCATGTGGCAGATAGTATTAGCCTAGATTCTTATTACAAATCCATTGAAGGAAACAGAAAATATTGTAGGTGAGTGTGGTCACAGAGCTATATTTACATGTCAGTCTGGAGCTGGTATGGACCTAACGAGATATCAGTGGCCATAACTGGAGCTGACAAGAGGCGAGGGAACCAACACACTCCTTCAGAGTGCAGCATTAGGTAAGAGAAGCGCCAGACAACCCCTTCACTCCTCCTTCCCTGTCAATACCTCATATTGTAAAGAACTGAAGGTGGCAATGGCTAAATGACAGAGAAAAAAGGTAACTTTAAATGGAACTGCTAGGAGAAGCCCAAAAAACTGTGTTTTCTGGGTCCTGAAATGTAACTCTCCTGCCTGCAGCGCAGCTTCTGGCTTGATTTGTCATGCAAAGGAAAATCCCTCTCTGAAGGGGGGGATACAGCTTTAAAACCCATCCTAGGTATACTCAGGTTATTTAACTCAGTCTCTAGGTATGATTTCAATGCTAGGACTTTCTTTAAAGCTTTTCAGCAAACATTCAGATTGATAATGTTAAAATGCAGCTATCCCTGATTTTTTGTTTTTTTAAGAGGTCTCTCCAGTAGCTGGAGTTAAAGCATAAACTTGACAAAAATGCTGTGTTCAGCAATTGAACAAGCTTGAAATTATTTGTCTGCTCCCAACACTGAAATCCCTTCATCCAGTCATGTCCTTGACATTCACCGTAGCCGGTATGGGTTAGGTTCTTCAGGAGCTTGCAGATCTCAGGAAGAATGAGGACCCACAGCACTGCACCTTACTCTTCCCATCATGTTTCAGCCCCTGAGCTTCTTGGCACTAAAGCTGAGAAGCTGAGAAAGCCACTCCTTGCTCAGATTTCCAAGGGCTCCACTCAGAGATCTGGCCCAAGTGTCTTAAGAAGACGGTTCCTTGCCAGTGTCCAGGGAACTGGTTCCCAACTGGTATGACATGGGCTACTGTCGCTTTTCTCACA
Organism: Calidris pugnax; assembly: GCF_001431845.1. Classification (NCBI taxonomy): domain Eukaryota; kingdom Metazoa; phylum Chordata; class Aves; order Charadriiformes; family Scolopacidae; genus Calidris; species Calidris pugnax. The sequence continues at coordinate 5,988,095 of NW_015091064.1, forward strand.
AATGAGCAGGGCCTCCAGCTTCTGAATGGTTGCATGCCCTACTGGCTGGGGCAGTAGAGGAAATTTACCTTCCTTTTTCTTTCTTTAATTTTCTGTGGTTTTGATTTATTTATTTTTATGTGAGAGAGATTGTGCAATGTTGGGCAATACCTTCCTAGCTATGTCACTGTTCTTGCCAGTTAACATTATTAAGGCTGCTGCTAATTTCTTCCCTCTGTCACGCATTCCTGCCTCTTTCCAAGGTGAGGTGGGGGTGGAGGTTTCCCCAAGGAGCAGATGCTGGTGCTGTGCAGAGCCGTGGGAGACACCCTAGCACTGCACTGAAGTGTTTCAGAGGGGACTATTCACATCAGGCAGCTGCTCCATTAGCCAGCTACACGCCTCTCAAACATCTCCTGCGCAGCCAAAAATATACTTGTGGATCAATTCAGCTCCCACTGAGTTTGATGGAATGTTTTCCATTGATTTCTAATGAGATTTGGATGACAAACAATTCTGCACAGAAAGCTTGCCTCTAGCCAATGGGGAGGAGAAGCTAGTATGTGGTTTCTCCTTTTCACATAGTGCTATTCCCCCAGATTGTGAAAATAAGTGATTATGTGGCCTGCACAGCAAAGGAGACCCACCGGTCCATAGATTTAACGTTGGCAGTGTCGGCTCCCAAGCCCCGTGACTGTAGCTATTCAGTATTATAACATTCAAAATAATTATACCTTTGAAATACTTCATTTGAAGTTGCGATGACTTTCTTTCATGAACTGTTTCTAATTATTGTACTTCAAGTGACAAATTAAATGTCATTTGAAGCAATTATACCAAATACTCAAAAAAATTATACATAGGTATGTCAATTAATATAATTAAGTCAAAAGTTACTTTTCACAGCTGATTCAGCTTTTCCATTACAGCCTTGAAATTGCTCATGAGTTGAAAGCAACATTTGAACAAATCTCTAGCAAACCTGAACACTAAGGACTTATTTATTTTTATGCATTTATTAGACTAGTTGGGAAAAGCATGAGTGATCCTACATGAATAAGAAGGAATAATACAGTATTCTTTTTCAGAAGCTGTTTTTTTACCCATTTAACTTCAACAATTTTGTTTGTCAAAGCTCTATAAAGGAACTCGTTGTTCCTGAGCCTCCACTCTTGCTTCGTGGAAAAAGCAAACATATTCTAAAGGGATTTATATGTTAGTTTTAGTTTCACAATGCATATAATGATTCAAGTGAGGCAACAGCATGCTAACTTGCTCCTTTCTAAATAGCCCCTGAAACACTACTACCCTTTCTTGAACCACTTGATTAGTGAGAATCTGGGGTCAGTAGTTTTTTCTTCCTTAGAAAGAAAAACAGATTGTGAAGCCCGATATCTGTGATGTGCAAAGCTCTCCTTCTCTGAACACAGGCAGAACAAGAGAGTACACCTTCTTCACTTACTGCTCTGAGAGTCCTCAGTGTACTTCAGTATGCTTCTCTCTCTTGTATTTACACTTCTCAGACTTGCTTTCTTGACTGTTACAGAAACTACCTGGTCCACCTGGTTAAGCATTTGTGCAACCTTGCTATATTTTTTGTGTTTTGGTTGACAACACCCGGAAGAGTTACACGATCTTTATTGAATGCACGGGGACTGATCGGTCCAGTCTTTAGCACATAACAGCCCCCAAACCATTTTTGCACAGCTGTGATCAATGTGGCTCATAGAGAGCAGCCAATGCTGCCCAGGGGACACCTGTACCTGACAAGTGGTGCAAAGGTACACCAGAGGAACCCTGATACTGCACAGAGAGTGCACGAGCTGCCAGCAGGGAAATGGAAGGCAGCAGATAGCCCCTCTCAGTCACCTGGGGAACAGTATTACAATCACTGGAAATGGCACAGGTCCCTGAAAACAACACTAAAGGACTTTTGCTTGCACAGGTAATTTTCTTCCAGTAGGTTTTTTTTACAGCACTTTCAATTAACAAGATAAAATCAACAATGGTGACACCAAATATAATCCTGTGACCTTTTCAAACCTCCTATGATTTCTAAGCTTTTCTTACACTATAATAATGCACCTGTGTCCAAAAAGCCTATCAAGAGCGCTGAGAAAAAGTACGGCATGTTAACAAAATTAAGGGGAGAGAACATGAGCCATAGATAGAATCTAGAGTTCTTGAAAGGTGCTGAAATTACAGCACAAGAGACAGGTGGTACTCATTTATTCACAGATCGAATTCTACGTGTTTTGTCTTCTTTCCTTGCTGGTCAGTTTCTGTAATCAAAAATAAAAATAATTTAAAAGGAATGTATATTTTGCTCTTGCTTTCACATGAAAACATTACTCTCTCATGCTCTTTTAAAGGATGAGTTACGATGTTTGATCTATGACTTGTAGCCCAATGTGGGATGCAGGTGCTGAGATACCATAATAATGATGGCCATGGTGCAAATACCCTGATAGATAAATACTCACAATGGGGGACCCAGAGACAAAACAAATATTTCAGAAAACTAGCAGTACAAGAAGCTGTGAAAGACCAGGGATTAATTACTGTGACATATACGACATTGATAGCCAGAGTTTCATGTTCCCAGAGTGGTAATGTGAGCAGTTTAAAAAATAAATATAAACACATTTTTTAAATGTGCATGTCAAAAAAATTCATCTAGGTGTAAAATGAGAAATCTATGCCCTTTTAAATGATAATGAAGAAATGTGCATGCATTTGGCTTTTCTGGAAAGCTGGCTGTACTTGCAGTTGATTTTGAATTATGCAAAGGAGGGAGGTCAAAAGACTCTTCTTCAAACAATCTGTTCAATGAACGATGATAAAACTTAGTGACTGCAGTATATGCTGAATAATACCTGGCCAGCTGGGAGACTCACACTGAAAAAAGTGGAACGTGACACCTGTGTTTATTTTATTAAAGTATTAAAACTAGCTAAATGTCAAAAAGAGAAAATAGTCATGTTATAACCAGGAAAAAATAAAACCTTAGAAAAATATCTCTGAAAACACAAAGGTATTGAAATGCAAATTAGCATACTTTCATTAATGAACAACTAGGATAAAGATTTTGTAATTAGTCTCTTGAGACTAATAGGATGTTCAGCTATCTCTTGGACCCATATTTCTCCTTATGATTCGTCACTGCTACTTAGAATGAAAAAAACCTCAAACAAAAAGAACACCTCAGAAAGCAACGTTCCTAACTAGGAGTCTCACAAAATTAGCTTAAAAGGTATTTTTTCATTAAAAATTAGGAAGTAATAAAGAGGAGATTTTTAAAAGGTATTTTTACATGCAGTTGCCCTTAAACATCTTGCACTAGTCCTGTAAAACATTGCTTCACTTCAGTAAGACAGTAAGAAAATATTTTAAAGGAGCTTTTGGGATTCTGTGAATTTAGGGCCTGATCTTCATTTGGGCTGATAATACCCCAGTGAAGACAAGTAATGAAATCAGCAGCAGAAGAGCGTTGGCATTCATGATACTGCACTCATCACTTGACAGTCTAGGGAGACGTCAAATGCTTCTGTGTTTATAATGAAATGTCTTTTTATTATCATGCCACTGTTTCAGTTCCAACTGAATGGCGAATGGTGTGCCTAGAATTTATGCATAACTTTTGTGTATTTTTTAATTGACAGTACACTTATTTGATTGATAGAAACTTGAGAAAATAGCTCATCTCTGATAAAGAACAGACAGAAAGCTGGGGCATGGCTTTTCTGAGTTATACATTCAATTCCTCTAATGGCAGACACAATAGAAATCAATTAAAAAAATGTAAATAGATACATCAGCCTCTCCACTTCGATTTTTTTTTCCATAATTTAAGAGTAGTAGAACATGTTTTAGCATTCAGAGTCTCTTCCATCTATCTGCCAGCCATCAGCATAAGGTTTTATTTAGCCTCACTCCCTAATATTCTAACTAGGCAAGGGGTTCTGGGCAACATGTTCACATAATGGCAAGTTCTTCACAGATGCAATATCAGAAAGGTCTAGCAAGCCAATCTGAAGACAGCTCAGCTGAAGCAAACAACCAATCTCTCCATAGCCTTTTTCTTGCTAGACAAAGCATACACATTTATATAGTTCTCAGCTGATTTTTGTTCACCAAGGTCCTAATAATGCACCAAGCTCCCTTTACATTACTCAGCTGGGGCAAAAACAGCCTTGAGGTTGGTGAAACTTTGCAGAACAAGAAAAAGCACTTGTCCTTGGTCTTCCCCACTATTTTTGCTTCCTAACCAGGTAGGTGTTGTATACATAAGAATAACTAAATCAAATACATATGAATGAAATTATAATGGTGACTGAAATTAGCTGGAATGTCTGACAACAAACAGATCCTCTTTTTATTGAGGCATTTTATCAAGTCAGAACATCATTCCTCCTTGTTGAAAACCCAGCGGGCTGAGTTTCATCCCCCCATCTTCTGTCTTGCTTTAGTGATACCTGTTAGTTATAGGTTACTTTATTAATATTTAATTAAGCCTAGAAACAGTCCTAAGCGAGAAGACAGATTTCCTTGTCCCTATCTGGGACATAAGTATCTAAAGTGTAGATAGCACAAGCAGCTTGTCTATGAAATCAGGACACACAGTTGTGATTGACAAACACATCTTTCATGCCAAATTTTATTCTCAGTCCTGCCTACATGAAGTGGGTACAATACTGAAAAATAAATTTCAAGAAAATATTTCACAAATAATACTTTCAGTTTTGTAAACCTTTATATTGGTTGAATGGCCCATACAAAATATTACACCATTAGCTGAATAAATTCCTTAATAAGAAGCTTGACTAGCATATTTCATGAATATGTTCTCCAAGTTGATTAGTCATGAAAGGAAAGTTTAGCCATCCCTCCCTCAGATACCCTCTTTATAAAACACATCAAATGTATACCACACATACAGACACCAGTACAAAGTTAAGGTTGCTTAATTGGGGCTTTCTGGCAGCTACATGCTTGAGGCTATGTCTAAGTGAGCTACTAAAATTCTTCCTCCTGGTGCTGCTACTGAGGTGCACACACATTTGTTCCTCAAAAAAATGATTTGAGGTATGTTTACCAAATCTCTAACTGGTACATCTGTAAAATACAAGAAGGTTTTACCAGTGTCTTCACTGCACTTCTCCAGGTTGACTGTGTACGTTCGTGATACTCTACCCTAGGCTAATAATTGCCTAGCCAATACTGTTTGGTATGGAACTTCAATGGCTGAGGTAGAAAGTGGGGTATAATGAAATTCTGATGGACCATTACCTATGGCAATAGTAATGATTACTTGGACAAAGCACAGGCATCAGTAATAGTAGTCTTTCCTTGTACCTGTTTTAAACGTTAAGTGCCTTTTCATCCTTATAGTAAACCAAACTGATTTAATATGAGCAAATTTCACAACAGAAGAACCAAAAAGGTATGTAAATGTAAAAGTCTTATCTCCTGTCAGCCTTAAACAATAATCCATTATCTGAGTTGCTCTGAAATTCTGATTTATTCCAGTTCTTTGCATCCCAATGGATTTTTCAGATATTGATTTGAATATGACTGCACACAATTAAAACAAATTATTTCCCAAGAGTCTATGAAGCTATTTACCATTTTACCTCAATAGCTAGCTGCCACAATTTACCAGTCCAGAGCCTTGCAATTTTTTCATTTGTTAAATGCATTGAAACAATTATTTTTGTTTCAGTTGTCAGCTGTGAAGCTGATATATATTTCTTTCTTCCTTGATACTGTGCATTTGTTCTGTTATGTGTTAAATGACAACTGCCATTCTATATTAAAATCCTTTTCTTCTTTGGCCTTTAAAGTGTACTTTCCCACACAGACTTAACAAGTTTCCAAACACTCTTCCTTAATTATAAAGTCAATCAAGGAAACACTGAGCGTGATTTGAACTGAATACTGGCATAAAGAGAGTAAGATGTGGACATAAAAAGAGCAAGATGTGGGCATAAATAAAGTAAGAAAACAGGTATGAGTTCAACACAGAACAACAATTCCTAGGCACTTAACCAAAAGCAACTAAACCATTGCTTCTTAAGAGCTTTTAAGTATGTATCAGCCTTATGAAAGAAGACCCAGACCTTTCAAATGATCACCTAGCCTGAGTTTAAATGGTAGTTAACTCAAAACCGATCTTTCTAAGCTTTCTGCATACTAGTAGAGGTGGACGCCTTTGAAAGTCTTCAAAGGGAAAGTATCTTTTATAAAAGCAGTAGACAGTTATTCCCATTTGAAGGTCCTAAAGTCAAGAAGCCTTGGCATCTCCATGAGTCAGTTCAAAGCTCCTATACAGTAAGTAGCAGTAAGATCAGGATTTCCCAGCAGGAACTTCTGCCTGCTGAGGATTCAAACTACTGAGTTCTTTAGACAATAAGCATGTATCTTACGATGCAGTAACTGAAGTTCAAAGGTTCAGAAGAAGGTAAGAGGGGAGGTGAGTCCACCTGGCAGAAATGGATGATAGGATATTTAGACAGTAATTCTAACCAAATGGAGGAAAACTTTAAGGTTGACATGGAGAGGACTGGGTATAAATATCCATGGAGAACCAAAAGGTAGATTCCTACACACGGAAAGGGAGTAAGAAAGAGAGGAAGTAGGAAACTACAGTAGACATAATTGAGACAAGAGGAAGAATAAAGGAAAAAAAAAATATGTTCATGCACAAATGTCAGGAGTATGAAAGCTAACAGAAAGCACTACAAGCTTTAGAGCATCTATAAAGCTATAATTTACATGACACCAAGACTTGGTGATATAGAACACTAAAACTGTTACAGGAAAGCATGGCTTGCTTAATAAATAGAGGAAGAAGAAATGGGAGGAAACACTATGTCATCTAATTAAGATTATATATAGTCACTATGGAGCTCAAGAAAACACAAAAAGCAGACTTGCTGAAAATCTCTTGTAAAGACAAATGGCTAAAAGAGAAGAGTTATCAAGGTAAATGTCCACCGTGGATCATGTAATCAAAAAGCTTTTCTTTTTTAAGCAGCTAGGGAAAGCATATTAAATGTAGTAGCTGGAAATAATGGGAAACCGTATCAACACTGGTCTATAGGAAAAACAGTATAGAATGAGATAAACCATCCTTCAAACTCTTAGAAAACAAAACAAAAACAAAATCAGAGAGAAATTCTATTTCAAAGTTGTAAGATCTTATCAGAATCACAGTAAAACCCTGAAAAATGGGGAAGGAAGTCTTGATGCTCTCTTTCTTATGCAGAAAAAAAATGGATTTACTGGCTGGTAAGGCAAATAAGACTTGCAATTGCCCCAGTGCATGTTGGGCTGCATTCCCATTTGATATATGTCTCAAGCTTGGAATAAGCTATATTATTCTTGCTTATGTGTGCATATAGTGCATGGTTTTCAAATTATATTGAAAAGAAAATGTACTGAACTTCAACATCTGTCTCTGTATAGGCTGCATCTCAAAAGCATCTGTAGATATGAAAAGTAAATAATGCAACAGATAACAGTCAATCAATAGACTCATTAAAGTAATTGCTGTGTTTAAACAGGAAATCTTTTGTGGTATTTTTATACTCTGCATGGTCCCCACTGAGAAAGGAAGTATATGTGTGTATATATATGTGTGTATATATAATTTCAGTTCAAGAATTTTTTTCAGGGAAGAGGCTGCCTGGAAAATGTGACTATTTTAAATAATTGGGTACTAACTCTCAACTATATGCCACCTATATGTTTCACCTCTTAGGGCCACTTACGAGACTGCAGAGTTCTCCTTTACTTCACTGCAAAAGCCTAGACACAAACTTGTGATGAGAAGAATGGTCAGAAATAGTAAGGGAAAACAGTTTTGCTGAAAATAATCATGAAGAAATAATATGATTATTCTCGGGAAAATTAAGTGTTGGAAGAATAGAAAGTTAATGATATATTTAAAAAAAAATAAAACAAAACAAACAAATACATAAAAAATACAACAAAAAACCAAACACCAAACCAAACAAAAACCTCCAACATCAAAACTTGTAGGTAGGGCTTCTTAATAAGGTAACACAAAAATTTGTGCACCAAAGGCTTGATGTCCAAGTGGAGACCAGTGACAGGTGGCATTCCTCAGGGGTTGGTACTGGGACCAGCACTGTTTAACATCTTGTCAGCAACATGGACAGGAGATTGAGTCACCCCCAGCAAGTCTGCTGATGACGCCAAGCTGTGTGGTGCTGTCAACATGCTGGAGGGAAGGGATGTGATCCAGAGGGACCTGAACAGGCTTGAGAGGTAAACCTCTGCAGCATCATGAAGTTCAGTCAGGCCAAGTGCAAGGTCTTGCACCTGGGACAGAGCAATTCCAAGCACAAAAAGAGGTTGGGTGGAAAAGGGACTGAGAACAGCCCTGAGGAGAAGGACTTGAGGGTGTTAGTTGATGAGAAGCTCAACTTGAGCCGGTAGTGTGCCAACTGCATCCTGGGATGCATCAAAAGAAGTGTGGCCGCAGGTCAAGGGAAGTGATTCTGCCCCTCTGCTCTGCTCTTGTGAGACACCACCTTGTATATGGCATCCAGCTCTGGGGCCCCCAACATAAGAAAGACATGGACCTGTTTGGGTCTAGAGGAGGGCCATGAAGATGACCAAAAGTTTGGAACACCTCTCCTATGAAGATAGGCTGAAAGAGTTGGGGTTGTTCAGCCTAGAGAAGAGAAGGCTCCGGAAGACGTTATAGCAGCCTTCCAATACCTAAAGGGGGACTACAGGAAAGATGAGGAGGGACTCTTTATCAGGGAATGTAGCCATAGGACAAGGGGTAATGGTTTTAAACTAAAATAGGGGAGATTTAGATTAGACATTAGGAAGAAATTCTTTACAGTGAGGGTGGTGAGGCACTGGAACAGGTTGCCCAGAGAAGCTGTGGATGCCCCATCCCTGGAGGTGTTCAAGGCCTCCTACTCAAAGGATGAGGCTTTGAGTAACCTGTTCTAGTGGGAGGTGTCCCTGCCCATGGCAGGGGGGTTGGAACTCGATGATCTTTAATGTCCCTTTCAACCTGAACCATTCTATGATTCTATGTGAGTTTAGGGTATTACTGTACATTGGTGAACTGCCCCAAAATAAACAAATAAGAGAGAGTAATCATACAGGAAGATATATGGATGCATTAGTTACTCTGTGGTGATCTGAATGTTTTTGAAAGCATCATCTAAAAAGTAGAAACAAATTGAATGAAGAATAAGCATAAAATGGGGAAAACAAGTAAAGTTAAAAACTGAAAGAAGAAAAGAAGACAGCACAAAATTTTTTTAAGAGTAAAACTGAACCAGAAAGAAGAGGAAAACAAAAAGGAAGTACAATCACCTCAATGAATGACTGACCATGTCCCACAGTACACATCCATCTTTATGCTACTGTGTGTGTTTGTGTGATGGGGAGAACAGTGCATTATTCAATTCTGCCTCAAAAGAAAGAGTGCTCCATATTGAGTTATCAATATTTCCTGCCAGAAGATAAAAGTTTCCTCATGATGCTTTCTCTTCAAGCTATGACCCTCCTTAGTCTTTGTGATCTGCATTTCTTTCTATAAAAGAAAAAAAAAACACCACTGCCTAATTGAAACTACTGTGCCCAGCACATCTAGTCTCAGTGGTCTGTGAAAGCCTGGATGTCCTTGAGTCGCATTTACGGACACCTTATCTGCTTAGCTATTTACATTGGCACATTAGCATGAATAAATGGAGTGTGGCTGCAGACTTGTGTTGCTACTTCTATACGTTTCTTGGTTTATGCTTTATACATTTGCAGAAGCACTTCAGTCTTACTGTCATTAAGCTTTTACATATATATGTGTGTGTGTGTTTGTGTGTATTTGTCCAGCTTTTCCTGCCTTGCTGTTATTTCATTTTATTAATAATTCAGGCTTTTCAAACTGCCTCATACTGGATAGATCCCTCCTCCTTTATTTGAGGATGATAAATTAAGCTATTTAAAGAATGACTCATTACAAGTATATATCCTGTTGGTGCCACCACCCTCCTACACATAATAATTATTGAAGTTTGCAATGTGACGCACAGTCAGCACTTTCAAAGCAGGGTATCAGTGCTGGCGGTTGCAGTGCCTGAATACCTTCCTGGCACTGGTTACCCATGGCAACTAAAATGATCTATTTGCGGTGATAATGGCTTGTTGTTCTGTTTGATAGTTATGCTGTATTCCTTACTGTTTCAATTTCGACAGGAATCTATAGATTTTAAAATTCATTTAAAAAAACAGAAGAGTGAACAAAATTTCACTCTTGGTGTTTGTGCAAATATGGAGCAACAGGAAGAAAACATCGTCTTGTTGCAGATTTTATCACTGTAACAAATCCCCCTGAGTCTAAACTAATGAAATTAAATGATTCTACCTTGTCTATAAATGTATCCTTTTATTGTTTATTAGTAAGCACTCACCCTGGAGGTTTTGGCAAGTGTAAGAAAGTTGGAGAGCACACCATGATTTCTACTTACTGTATGTCAGTTATTCGCAGATCAACATGATTTCTTATTGTCATTAATAGTGTTTTAAGCAAACTATCTCAAAGGTAGGGAAGACAATCACTTGCCTCTAAGCTGTTAACACAAACTTAGTTGGATAAAACACACATTTTCATTTGTAAGCTAATGAACATTTTCCCCGCTACAAGCAGTTGATAATTGGCAAGTATTTTTAATTGGCAATGCTGAACTGCAAATATTTTGGATTATTCAATCAAACTCAGTGTAACCATGATGTCTTTTGGCAGCTTTTTATACCATAGCATGCTTAAGACCAGAATCTCTCCCTTTCCCTCACTCAACTGTTAGATATCCAATAATGGAAATGAAAGTAAAAATACTTCAGGATGTCTTTCTTTTTGCATAGCTAATTAACAGCAAGGGCATGACAGCTGGGCAGGACACTGCTTTTGGATGGGAGAACCACAACGTCCTGCCATCTCTGAACAGCTGTGCTGGCTGGTGCCAACCCTGCCTGGGGAAGGGTCCCTCTGTCTTCTCTGAGGTGTCTGAGAACTGCAAAAAGACGTTTCGGTCCCTCCAGCATTTTCCCTCTTTTAAAGATCCTTACAACTGTCATTGTAGATCTAAAGGCTGTTTTCTCAGGGCGCATCAACAGTCAGCAATTTTAGGCATATCTGCCCTTGTTTGGTGACTGTGCTGCCACCCCATTGCCCGCTGATCCAGCCTGAGGTCATTTCTGGTTCCTGTTCAAGAGGAAAACGATGACCTTCACAACCAATCTATGCACCAGCCAGCCCTTTATCTTGGGAATCAAATGCAATTGCTCATAGAATCAGATAAAAATTTTGCTGTTTGTTTAGGGTACACCGGTGTGAGTTTAAGATTCATTTTCCCATTTGAGGGTCATAGAGCCTAGGGGAAAGCTTTTGAGGATTTTCTTGTCCCTTTTATTGAAAATATCTCCTTCAAATCGAGGGTATAAATCCTGATGCCCTTAAGCTGGTAAAATTTAGTGAAGAAAATGGGACTTATTCCAACCATGATTTAAATAAGGTCCTCAAAATTTGGCCTTATGGCAGAGAAGCTGCTTTCTGTGGGTTGTGGTTAGGCTTGTGGGAAGTGATTACAGTTTATTATTTTCCAGCTAGGCTCACCAAGCTTTCCTGTAGTCCAAACATCCACAGCCCTGAGAAATTTAATTCATCCGTTCATAAGACAGCAATGTAAAATTCAGGAAGCCTACATAATATTATCCCTGAAATAGTAAGTCTTCTCAGCATTATTTTTAGTTGGGTGTCCCAGAGAAACCAGCTGTTCCCAGGGAGATACAAACCAAACAAAGCATCTTCAAGATGTATGGATAAAATACTTCGTGATGGAAGTATGGGGTTCTTTTTTGTGAAGACAGGAAAGAAAGTTTAGGCCACGATATACCTATATTCATGCAATTGCAAGATTAGCCTTTCCCCACACACAGAATCATAATCTTTTACTTAAAATCTGTTTGTAAGGATTTAATTCTTTAGTTTTGTGAGAAACTGGAAGATCTTTTCCTCTGTCAATTGTTTTTGTTTCTACCTTAATAAATAAAATGTAAGGAGTCCAGCCTTAGTTGTAGAGAATCCTTTGCTATCACTTATGTCAGAACAAAACTCATGGAAAATGGTGCTATTCTGATTTACTACCATTTTACACCAATCTACTCCTCACTTTGATCAATAGCCTGAAGTGTACAAGAAAAGCCTTATTATACTAGGCTCTATTCTACCTGTTTTAAACCCAGTGCAATGGTAATTTGATTATGCTGAGGCTGAGATCAATCTAAACTCTGCTGCAGAACACAGATCATCAATTTTGATTTCACTGACCAAGCGTCTTCTCTACTGGGAAGCTTTATGAATGATGGACCACATCAATGAACGCTTACTCTGAGAATTGCTCCATATGTTGTAGCACAGGGATGATTCACCTCATTCATTCAAGGACTGCTTGAGTGAAGGGAAAGAATGGTAAGATGGTTGGTCATATATCAGGGAGATCTTGTGTATTATAATTTGCTGGCTCACAGGCATGGTATTTCTGTGCACTGGCTATCCCAATGAAACAGAATGTACTCACTGATACTCAAATGACTGGGGGAAACCAGTGGCACTATCCAGACACTGGGGAATGTAGATTTCAGTGTCACTGATATAAGCTGTGATTCTTATCACAGGGGCCTTTTTGTTATTGTTTTGGATCAGCCTCACTTCTGTCCCTGGGAAAGTCATTGAAAGCTAGAAAGCAGCTTTGCAAAAAAAGACCTGGGGTTCCTGGTCATAAGTAAGCCAAGGAGGAGTCAGCAGGATGCCCTTGCAGCAAACAAAGCCATCTACATCCTCGGCTGCATCAGCAAGTGTAGCCCACAGCTCCAGGGTAGTTATCCTTCCCTTCTATTTAGCTCTTGTGAGACTATATCTAGTTATGCCCTGTTTGCAGCTCCTTGGTGGAGCAAGGCAAGACCACCAAGCTGGAGCACATAGAGTATGACGAACAGCAGAGGGAACAGGGTTTCCTCAGCCTTAAGGATGGCCAAGGGGGATCTTGTAGCTGTCTCCAACAATCTATTGGGGCCATGTAGAAACAACAGAACTAGAGGTGCAGAATAGTAGGAGAAGAGGCATCAGTCATTAGCTGCAACACAGGAAACTCCAACCTGATAGAGGGGAAAATTAGGGTAAGAATAGTCAAATATTAGAGCAGGTTGCACAGAGAGGCTGTGGAAACTCCATTCCTGGACATACTCACACCTTGACGATACAAGACCCTGAGCACTCTGCTGTGCTGGACTTGGTATGAGCAGGAGGTGACACTGGGGGTCCCTCCAGGGTCCCTCCCTTCCAACCTATGCAATGCTGCAGTAGTCACATACATCTTTCTCTTCTGTTGCCATGATGATGTGTTCCTTTTCACCACAAAAATTTATTACAACTCAGCGTCTTTCACAAGGCTGTGTAACACTGTCTCCCACACAGACTACGTTATGCTTTCCATTCTTACAGCAATTTGCATATCCTAGTCTACATCTGCACTAGGTAACTGAGAAGGTGCAGGCCTTGCTCTGTCCCCGAGTCCAGATGCCACACACAGTTCCCAGCCAGACCTTAAGTTCTCTTAGCCTCCTGCATTGGCAGATGACAACCATACTTCCCTTTGGCTGTTTCTGATCTACGCTGGCTCCTGTGTCCTGCCTAGGCATTTTTTGGCTGACTACAAGTTGGCCAGGGTCAAAACTGTGCAGGTACCTGTGTTAACAAAAATACAAATGCCCAAGTCTCAGCATCTGTACCATAAACAGTGTCAGTTTTTAAAAAATTGACTTCTCTAGGTTGGTGTGCAAAGGAAGATAAGCTGTCTATTTTACCACCTAAAAGAGAGAGACATCTATTGAAAACAATGCTAAGTAAAAAACAAGTTCATCCACCACACAAAATTGATACAGGTATCCCTGGTAACTGTTTCTGTGTGTGTGTGTGGCTGTTTTGGGTTTTCTTAAGCAAACGTGCATTGCTAAGACATTCTCTTTAAATATTGTCCTTTTGAACTTTTTCTTTATCTTGCTCCTCCTTGCTGACTTATGGAACACTGCTTGAATTAGGAACACAGTATTGTTAACATCCAAATTATGTGATTATTCAGGTTGCTCAAAATACACAGAAAGTGACCTACAGGGAGACACCTGTACACTAAATGAGGTATGCAAAAGGTTATTTCAAGGTTTCTCATACACACAGCTGAAACTGTGCTGCACAAAAGTGAATTCTAGGGGAAAAATATGAAAAATTATGTTACTGAGACATCATTATCCTTCCACATTGCTGGTAAACTGACAGGGGGATGGTAAAGAAGGAAATATAGCAAAGCTCATCATGTTTTGGGAGGCATTATTAAATTAAGCTGCAACTTGAGCAATAATTAATTAATGCAATGCGGAAGATATGGGGTGGAGATCTCAAAACAACTCAGCATCAGCCTGGCTTTGTTCTGATTGAAGTCAAATTGACTTGTTCCCAGTGACGTCAATGGGAGCAGAGCTAGATCAGTACCGAGTATTTCTGACAACCCAATCTTTAATATGAGTTGGCCCAAATTGTCAAGAATCATTTGTGGTTTCAGGTATCCAGCATAAAGCACTGCAATAAACTCCTCCTTCTGAAATAGGTGTTCAGCATTAAAGTTACCTGGTTCACTGGAATTCTAGTACCAAAAATCACAAATCATATTTAAACAGTTAAACCTTAGCAAAGTATTTGCTATAATGCCTCGCACTATCTGAGATAAACTGAAATTATATTTGTGTTCAGTTCAAGGAACTGAAGTGCTTTGATTTTCAATAGCCTTCAACAATGTATTTTGTTTTGATTCTTTCATTTCTCTCATGGAAAATTACAATTTCTGCAGAAATTGCTTTTTCTTTTGAAGTGATTTTTCTTAGCAAAATTCCCAAGCAGATCTATTAATTAGGCATGCTCAATCACACCAAAGAATATCAACATGTATTACAAGTGCCCTTGAAGTCAACATAGAGAGTAAGATATTTTTTAAAGCAATTAAATGTTTTGTTCCTTTCATTGCAGTGACATTCAACATATATCAGATAGTCACCAATTTCAGAGGCAGATCTGATTCCTTTCCTATGTGTTATCCAGCCACAGCAGATCTCCCTCTCCCAGTCTCTTCAGACTTACCCTTTCAATTTTCAGAAAAACCCTCAGTTTGACTTTTGCATTCTCAGCAAGTATAAATGGACTAATCAGACTATCACCTTTTATGTGTAAAATAACTTGTTTGTTGTTCTCATTTGGAATCTGTGCTCCAGTGCAGGTCCCTCTGACTTCTCCTGGTAGTCACAGGTGCACTGCACAGTGCTTCACACCATACACACCAGCATTTACATCTCTTTACAAGGTACAGAAAAACCTCCCTTTTAGCCCATGAACAGACCTCCACTTCAATGAAAGATTCATCCAAAATGTAAATCCTCAAGCCATAACTGTGAAATAATGATTATATTAAGCAGCTGATGTCCACTCAATATTGTCCTCTCATGTGAAATACAAGTTTCAAGAGAGGAAAATACGTTTGCAAAGGGGGAGATTCCATTGGTGTTCTGCCAATCTAGCAATGGAACCTTTTCTCCCATCTATCATATTTGTTACCCTTATTGTTAGCTGTATTTCAGTTTTGTTCTTACTTGATAAGAAAACAAGCTACTGATGTGACAACATGTGTCCTAACCCCATGACACTTCTAAATGCAAGTCACACAGCACATACTATAGGTGCAAGATTGTCTCTGGATATTTTTGTGCTTCTTACATGGCCCCACTAATAGGTTTTTGATCTTTCCAAAAAACCAGCTTTATCTACAAAGCATGTAGCAGCTCAAACAGCAGAGGGTGCTTTGTAAGCAAATACAAAACACTTGATCTAAAATTATTGCTGTAGATAGATCCTGCAGCTGTGTGGATGTTTTACCACCAGCTCTATTCATGAAGTGGCAGATTCAACGGCTCACTGCTTATTAGAATTGTTTCAGATGCTCCAATAAATCTCCTGTGAAAACTACCCCTAAAATTCTACATATAGGGGATAAAAAACGTAGATGTTTAATCATAGAGCTCCGTGTTTTTAAATAAGGTGAACAGTATGCTATGAAATAATGCATTATTCATAGATTCATACTGTTTCAAAAGCTTAATAAAGAATTTGATTAATAGTCCAGGCACATGTCCCGCATATTTATACCCTGGTATGCATACAAATGTGATGTATAACATTAGATACTTGTAATATCCTCTTGTCTTTTATGCTTTTTAAGCACTTATGATGCAGAGCAGTTGAGTCAAATTGCAAAAACAAAGCCAAGCACAACCAAATTGTTATCATTCTGCAAAGCCGGTGGGTGGTCATCCTTCACAAGGAGTTCTATTTTGCCACCATTGTGATGATTTGGAACAGTTTGGGGAAAAAAAAATAAATGCCTGCATGGCTAGAGCTGCATATTATGAATGAGCTGTGATCATAGGATACCATCTAAAGTATAAAAATGAATCTTCATGCAAAATGAAAAAAAGCTAGTCTGCTCTGCACATCACAAAAATATTTAATCTCATTGGCAATCTGCTGCCATGTAAGGCATTCGGCCACTGAGCGAAGAGAGAACAGACTTACTCCCAGGAAGCTGTGAGCTTTAGAGACAGTTGAGTAGGTATTTGGTAATGGACCATACATACTGAGGAGAACTATATGGAACTTGAACTAAAGCTATGTCTTCTCTATGGGAATGTGGGGATTGATATTATTCCCAGTGCCATAAATGTTCTGACTTATTTTAGAAATAGATCACAGTATTAAGGAAACTCTTTTAAGAGAGGGAGATTTTTAGAATGCAAGTTTACAACATCTTACACTCTTTGCTGTTGACCCTTCACCTGACATCTCCACACTTTTGTGGAGTTGACTAGGTCCTCTTTTTTACAAATCTCCTTTGAATTAATTTGCATTTTCACCCTTTTCACTTTCCCCTCTTTAATATCACTGTAGACTGTTCCCAACAAGGGAATGGGAAGTTCAGCACTGAGCAGAAAGGATGGCAGTGTTTTCAGACATGGAGGCAGACAGGTGGGAAATGAAGGACAGGGTGAGGGAATTATTACATCTTTAGTGCTACCATTCATTACAGCTCTGCAATTACAACTTTGAAACTACAATAACTTTCACCAGCTGAGGATCTCATTCAGAAAACCTTTGAAGGAAAGGTGGAAGAAACTAGATTTTGTGCCCACCCATTTCACCTTGTTAAGGTGACAGAAATGATGGATGGTATATTGAGTAAAGAGCTTGAATGAAAGGAAAAACAGAAGATGTCAAAGACATGGAGAAGCCTGTTTCAAAAGCATCACTAGAGTTGAATCACATTAATAGGAAAGATCGGAATAGGGAAGAAGATCAAAGGTGCTGAGGCAGAAGTACTATCTGGCACTGTCCTTAGAAGATAGCAACAGGCAGATTCACTCATGATGTCATTGGGGAAAAACAGTAACTGAGGTAGAAAGAACACCACAGAGTACAGAGAAATCCTGGGAAGTGAGTTCTCTCACATCCAAACTTTTTAAGCTAAAGACTTCACTCATAGTCTCACATTCAGATTTCTCTTAAACTTCTGCTTGCAAGATCAATTTTTGCAATTGAATTTCCACTGAGTTGCACCTTCTATCTGTACATGCCATGACCACATCATGGCAGTTTAAGGACAGCCGTTCAGGACTAGAGTGAACCATGTAGATAATTGTGTTTGACTTCTGTCAGAAATACACCCTCAGCACATTGGTCTGAATTCCCAGCTGTATTGTATTTTTTTAGAAGTGATGATAAATGCCTTCAAGTCCCTAACTTAAGTTATTCCATTGGCTGATTTTCCTCATGAATAAAACTTTATTTTACTTTTGTAGTCTGAACCTGTCAATTTTTTTCCAGTTTTCTATTGCCAGAAATCTCTTCTATATTACATCCTCATAAGACAAAATGAAGCGACTTTTTTCTTTTTTTTTTATTTAAATAAAGGAAGCAAGAGATGTAAATCTTCCATTGTAGACATCTTTAATATACATATTTTAAAAAAATACATCTATTTTCAACTCTTTCTGGTTAAATATAAGTCTTTAGAAGTTGATAAAGCCCTGGCTGCAGTACTGCACCAATAACATTTCCTTGTTCCTATTCTTAGTCCTCTCATTCTTACACTCCAAAATGTCAGTGTACCTTGAGGGGTTCATATCTGATGGCTAAAGCTCCTAAGGTCTTTTGAGCTTTTCTGCCCACCAGAATTCCATGTACCATTGTAGAGCCATAACACACTCTCTATAATTAGCATTCCAGGGAAAAAAGCCTTCATTAGTATGAAGGTGTCAAAGAAAAAGGAAGGACTAGAAGAGGAAAATTTACTCATTAATTTTTCAAATTAAAAAAAATCAGGATATTGACTAGATTATAGTAAAAAGGAGAGAAAGGAGTAATGAGGCCTCTTGCTGCATTCAGCTCCAGAGAATGAGTGGCAGAAAAGTAGAAGCAGGAGAAAGTGTTTGCTGTTATAAACAGAAATAAAAGACAATATATAGGTTTGTCTTGTTGGTAGACAAGGTGAGAAAGTGATACATAGTACAGCAACATTTGAGATAAACAGTGAGTACAAAAGCTTGGGGAAGTTTCAAATGTAGAGAGCATACCAGACTAAAATGAGAGGGAAGACCTAGCATTGAACCTATACTGTGGTGGTGGAAGGGCATCAACAGAGAAAGATATTATGAACAAAAAGGAGACATTACAGTGGAGAAGATATTACTGCTCTTAAACACTGGCATTGATGAGGAGGAAAAGCAAGGAGAAGAAGAGTTAGGTAAATGAGCAATGACATGGATGGTAAAGGGAGAGGGGGAAGCAGTAGGACACAAAGGCAGAGGAGAAAGCTTGTTATGGCAGGAGTCACCAGATGGCATTGTTACATATAGTCTTAAAGGTTATTTTCCTTGGCATGTAAGCAAGCTTTTGTTTCAGGAAAAAAATGCGGTGTTTTAAGTGTTATAAATGTCTACAGAAGAAGCCAGGAGTCATAGCAAGCGATGGAGCTAGAGACAACGTTAGAGATGGAAACTTGGGAGGAACTTGACAGGAAGGTTTGATTTTAAAGGACAAAAAAAATATTGCTAGTTCTTCACGCGTGACTTCATTGATCCATGACTGATATATAGGCACATGAACTGAGCTAGAACTAAAACAAATCCCAGTTTTGTTTCGGATTTTTTTAAAGTACTGAGATAATCTATAAGGTCCTGACAGCTCCTGTCCTTCAGTAGAAGCACAATCTGATAATATCAGGAAGGACGTAAGGTCTGAAGACAAGAATCAAGTAAATGGAGAAGAAGAATATGAAGTGGAAAAATAGCAACATTGGAAAAGAACAGGGAAAACATTAGATACAATCAATGGGTAGTGAAGCATATCTGCAAGTCAAGGCAGTCAATAGAACAGCAAATACAGAACAATAGAAAAGGTATGATGTACAAAATATCGTGTAGAAGTAATATGCAGCCAAAGTAAGGTAGGTACAACACTAGAGTATTGTTTTATTCTGTTCTAAAAGTGCTACCATATTTAGATAACAAACTTCACTAGAAATTTTTAAATAAAGACTTTCAAGTAGAGGGTGCAAGCAACATCCGTAACACACACTACTTGCATTGCTGCTGAATGGCAGAATTTTGCTTCTATAGTAAAAAAACCTATTCCATTTAATACCATTTCTCTCTGGTTTTCAAGCCTATTTCAGGGCTTCCTGCTTCCTAAGTTCTTGTGCAGAGTCCAGTGATAGATTTGAATTACATAAATAAATAAAAAAAAAAGAAAACAAACAAATGGCTTTTAAATGACTGCGCTCTTGCCAGAGAGCAAAATCCCTAATGAAGAAATCCAAGAGACAGTCTCTGAGGCCCACTGCTTACTGTTTAGAAAGGAAGCTGGGGAGAGAGGATGTAAACAAGTGTATTCCCACCCTTCTGCGGGCAGAACACGCACTGTGTGCTCATTCCAGATTTCCCTCCTTCCCGTGGCCTGACCTTTATGACAAAACAAGAGCCTAAGAGATCTTCACAGTCTTGGCTGCTCATGGAGCTTCACAGAGAAGCTTGTCTGTCATAACATAAGAGTCTCTAGCAAAGAACATGCTTGAAGCACTTGGACATTCTGATACAATAAATGTAAACTCCACTTACTTGAATATGGCAGTAAAAATCCTTCTAGGAAAAATCTTGGACACACTAAAATCAGACCTCTGCCCTCCTCCCTCAAAGGGCAGCCCCGACTCTGAGCCCGAGCTGCAGCACAGAGTCGTCCCAGGCACTTACAGCTTTGCAGCCTGCTCTTTCCTTGCAGCCAAACTGGGAACCCAAGGCTGATTGCTAAGAGGACCAGCAAAGCTCTACAGCTAGCTGGGCAACAGCTTTCCAGGATGATATCCTGGAGCAGACCGTGCATTACCTGTACACCTACCTCCATAGGCTGTGGAGACAGCCCATAGCTCCCTCAACAGCACTTGCTCTCCCACTATGGCCTTACTCATTGGGGTCATTTAGCTGACTAAGTCTCAAGTCCCTCTTACCTTAAATCTTTCAACCACCAAGCACCCCACAGCAGAGAAAAAAAAAATAGCAAGTACTTAATAGGGTAGAAGAATAGGAAGAAAGGGGAAGCTTTAGGGAGTTCAGGGTATCAGAGTTGAAGATATTGAGCCTTTGGAGATGAAAATAAGCTTGGTCAGAAGAGAAGGGCCACACAGACCATCCATGACAGGTGAGATGGGCTCTCAGGTGAGATGGGCTCTGTTCACTATGGTCCCACACTGCTCTCCTTGTCAACTGCTCATGTTAAAAGGAGGACTCTTCTTTTAGAGGCTCAGCTAGATCTTATAACCACCTCCATACCTCTTTCCTGACCTCAGTCCTATTCCTCTTGCACTCATCACATATTGAGCTTTTTAGGAACACACACAATCCCTAGGAAATCCAGGACCCAACCCAGAGTTATCTTAGCTGGTTTCAGAGTCCTCCTTTCCACTCTACGCTGGGAGTCCTTCAAGAGCTACCTGCTCTTAGGAGGGCCATGTTTTTAAATAGCATTAGCTATTTTCAGCTAATCAGGGCCTGCTCTACTTAAAAGCATATTACACCTGCTGGTATTTAAAGTAACTTTAAAAAAGGAAACAAAGCACTAATACATGCCTCTGCCCATCTGTTCGCACCTCTACACGGACTCATGAACCACTTAGCATGTCTTCCTGACGTAACACGTAAGAAGTTATCTTGTTAGGACAGAAGACTTAAAGGAACTGGCTCATACTCCGAGGCTCTCTTTTGAAGGAAATCATTTTTAACACTGTAACAAAACAGGCTGGTCAGCAAAATTTGTGAGCAGCAGTTTATATTTCTGTAATAGTACTTTCCTAGGTCTGGATTCCGTCTCTTCATATTTTTGTTCTGTTTGGTTTAGCTGATCCCAGTTACATAACTGTTCTCTTTAGTCAGTAAACTTAAAGGTCAGTATAATATAACGTCAAAATCAGGATTATATCATGTGAAGGGGCAACAAAACAAACTAATGTGCTTTGAGCTGGTGAGCCCATGTGATGTAGCTGACTAGTTCCCCTCTCCTTCCTATCTGTACTTGTCCTGTGACTTGCATCTCACTGATACAAGCCAGAAGAGAAGCATCTGTGCCACCGCTCAGAGTTAATGCTTTGAGATGCCATTAATTCCCAAGAAATGAATGTTTTTCAGATTACTGGAAACTGGGGAAACAGGGTATGTAAAAAAAATACAAGGGAAAAAACAAGGAACAATGGTTGCTAGGAAATGCAACAGAGTCAACAGGCATGGTCATGCTCTTTCAGCCCTCAAAAATGTATCTGAATGAAGTACTGGATCTCTTCCAAACTAAAGTAGTAGTATCAAGGTAGTACAAGTATACACTGTAGAGACCACTTCCCACTATATATATTCCAGGGTGTCCAAGTACAAAAACATTTTATTTCAAAAAATAAATAAGCCAAATATATTTTTAAAGAAGTAGAACATTGAAAAGTCAGTGAAGAAGCTCCCAAGTAGCACAAGAAACTCTCAAGTCCTCTAGGAAAATCATAAAATTACAAAAAGAATATTTACAAACAATAATGCTCTGTATGGCTTTAAGAATCTTCACTTGAAAGGAAAAGTATCAGGATACGGCTAATTTCCCAGTTCTTCAAGAGGATCAATCCCATATCACTTGCATTTTCACACAGGAAAATATACATTGGCTTATGTAAAGGGGATAGTGATTGTTTTAAGTAGCATTTTGTTGCTTAACTTCTGTTCATTTCTAGTCACCTGCAAATTTAGTCTCAGTTCACCTTAATTTTGGCACACGCCTTAGAGTTCACTGGAATTTACCTATGTGTGTAAAAGATTTTCAATATTAAGAAATAAAGCAGATGAGAGCCTTCATTTCTTTCTGTTAGTCTTACAGTTCTAGACTTACTAATAACAACTCATCCATTTGCCATTGAAATTTTAGAGATGGCCATGAGCAAACATGAGCACAGGAAGATGAGACTTAAAAAACAGATGGAGAACAGATCTTAAACAGACAGAATTCTAAAGATAAACTCAGTCACCACCATTGTCACTCACTTTTTTTGGTAAAAGTACCAGGACCATTTTTCCATGTGTAAAGTACCATTCATCTTCCAGCATAGACACAACAATGTCACATTATGCTCTCCAAATTGTTCCTGTTAATCCAGTTTATCATCACACTTGCTATCTTTCATGAAAGTTTGTCTATGAACTTGTCCGCAGAAGTTCATATTCCAAAAGTGCTGGTTTGCATGTATTAAGGGCAAATTAATAGCAAATTAAATCCTATTTTAATCTCTTACATGAGGGGACAGAATTACAGCTCTTCCACAATGGGGGCCGAGTTTTGGTTGACTATCTTTTCCAAGTGTTTGACTTAAAGCTGAGATAAATCATCTGATGGTAGGCCTATTTTGTTGTTTGTTTTGGTGTGCATTCTAATATTTGCTTAGGCTAATGATTTGAAAATCTATAATGCATTGTCTGCCTGTGAAATTTTTAATGAATCAGCCCCAGATCACAGCTCTTGTTTTTATTCTCTCTTATCAGGCGAGAGATGGAGTCCATAGAGGGAGATGATGACAATAAGCTCTCTAGAACATACCAAGTTGGGTGATTCAGCACAGTGTCTCCACACACTGTAATTAAAAGGCAGGCAGACACACATTTTCAATAATGTGAAGGAAAGTGTTTTCTAATTGCTGGTTTTTTTCCAATTGAAATACACTTGTTTAACCTATAGTGCAATCCATCCCTTCCTACCATTATGTGTCATCAGTGAATCTGAAGGTTTATTCAAACTTTGTTCTATACTCCCCCGACCATTTCATACAGGGAAGCTTTTAAAGCATATGTTAGCATTCTGAAAAATCATCTCAGACAGTTCATATAGACATTTTCAGTATCTTTACTAAAAAATTCAATTCAGAAAGGGTGGACAATCAATTTTATATCGGATCTGAGAGCGTCTAATGATTACAGATGAGAACCATGCTATCATCAAGTTCTATGTGGAGTATATGCATCTATTTACACCTCCTTATGTAGGCGGAGTGGTTTGTTCTCACATACCCTTGCAATGATACATTTACATACAGAGCCTACTCACAGTCCGTATCAACTCTGAAGCATTTGGCATTATGTCGCATTATATTTAATGTTAACACTTATGTTAAGGAAGGATATACCAGGAATACAGAACAGTAGTGTAAAAGCATTGCTTTCTTTCAGTTTCTCTCCTTTGCTAGTTTGCAGTCACCATATTATTATTCTGTGCAGCACAACACTAATTTATATTAAAATTTATTTTTTTTCTATAGAACAAAATTAATTCCTTTTTCTCCCTTGCTTTTATTTTACTGAGTCCCTGTGATCCAGTGTCTGTTTAAGCCTGGGAAGATGTCATTACTGTGTGAAGGTTTTTTTCTTTCACAAGTATTTGTACACATGAACGCATGTAGGTTTGGACTCAGACTAACGTTCCAGAGCTACGCATTTCATGACCTTTGATGAAGCAATTATGTTGGCTAAATTAACTGAAGAACACTTATGCTGCTGCTGATTTGGGGAATCTTGAATTTTCAGCCACTTTTCAGTGAAGGCCCAGGAAATGGTTTCTAGATTGAGATTAGGACCTGAAATCAAATCAGAAAAAGGCAATCAGCACAAAGAGAAGTACAGAATTTTATTGATCTCTTTCCTCTCAAATACAAAGTAAACATTATATTTAAATCAAGGGATTCTTTCAGCTGTACAGCTGTAACTTAAAACTTATAGAATAACCATACATAGTCAAAAAAGGAAAAGCATGAAGAGTTATCCAATGAGGAAGAAAGTTCAGTACTGGCATTTAACCTACATTGATAGTACTTAGGTTTCAGTAATAGCTTAACAGAGCTGTTTTTTGAATATTTTGTCTTAAAGATGATTTTACTGAGGAAACCATGGTGGAGCTTAAAGTCTTAGTAAACATTATTCCCATTATTAAATATTTTTCCTATGATCGGTGTTGACTGAATAAAGCATTAGGTTGTGGAGGAGTCTGCATAGAAGAAAATTTTGCTGCAGCTTATTTTATTCTTAACTAATGAGAGGGTAAGAGAGCTTGTCTGCATGATGAGTCCACTTCTTTAGTGATGTTCGGGTCCAGGCTTTTATTGAAAAAGCCCCAGGCTGTGGAGCTGTAACAGGTAGATTAGGTGAACAAACCTCTGCTTGGTTTCTGGTGCCTACTTAGTTTACAGTCAGCAATAAATATTAAAGATCACCCTGCCAGGTCACACAAATAGCCTCGGGCCGTACTACAGTGGGGATTTGTTCTTTTTGCAGTCATTGGTAACCATCCTGTGGAGCTGCTGCACCAACACTGTCCTCAGGCTTAACAGACAGGGCTGGAGCATGAACAAAGGTAGCTCACGCTGGCTGCAGGCAGAAAGAGCAAATCACTGCCTGTTTATAATGGGTCTGTCTGGGTCTATGGGCCTACAGAGACAGAGTCAAATGATAATCCACTTCTGCAAACATGGACAGAGACCCAAACTGGATCTCTCTTCCTGTTGACAGAGATTTACCTCTTGATTCACAATTTTCCTGGCAATTCCTCTGCACACCTTTGAAACACTGAGAGCACCTAATTCTGAAAGCAGGATTGGTCCTGCTCCTAACGAAATCATTAGAAATGTTGCCACTAACATTGATAGATGCAGGACCGGGCCTGTAGCTCACATGCATCACATTTCCTGAAATATTAGCTAGACCATGAGTTGCAGAATGCCACATGGTGTCCCTGCCAATCCCTGTCCCTCCAGGAGCTGTTTATGTGGAAAAGAAATCAGCCTGGCACTCCTGATCCGCTTTTAAGGGACTTCACAGACTTTAATTTAATGAAGTCTATAAAAAATTGCCATTTCTTGCACTTGGAACTGAAAAGGTGACTTGGAAAGCATTTTGCTTTTGTTTTGAAACTATGCTTGCCTTCTTCCCGATTTCTTTAAGACCATCAGAGTGAAAAAGCTGGAGTTTTTATTGTGGTTTAAGATCATGATATTTGACAGCTCTCGGCCTTTTTTCATGTACAGGGAAGAGTCTCCTGACTGTCTCACAGAATGAGCATCAGCTTCCACAATTTAACAGACCCACTGACTTCCTTCCTCCAAAGTACTTCTGAAATAAAATAGATGTGAACAAGGGCACTAAAAGGTAAGGAAGCAAGAAATCTTCCTGCTACCCTTTCCATTCCTCAATGCATTTGAAAGCACGCCATCCTTAAACAGTCTTTTCTTCTACCCCGTGTGAGCAAGTTAGGTGGAGCTAACATGTCTGTGCAGTGATAATACAAAGAAAGCCATGTATCATTTCATCCCGAGGGAAGAAGCATCTGGTGCATCCCAGATTTGTCAGGAATTAGGTTGGGAGTCACGGTACTATGTTTTTTAATCTTGTTTGACTTAAAACCATGTTTTGTAATCAGTGTAATAGAAAGGCACCGCCAAAGCACAGGGATTAGCTGTAGAGAAGAAAAACAACAGTGCACATGGCTCTTTGATGTATTTCTACTTGAATTAGAAAGTGCCACTTTAACAGCTCAGAGAGCTGCATATAAAATCTCAGTTTAGCAATCACACTGTCCAGCACTCGAGTTTCTTGCAAAGTATTGTCGAAGTCAGACAGAAACACACTCTGAGCAATTTAGAAGTGCAATAAAGGATTCAGTATGTAATAAATCACAAGAAACATGGATCATGTTGGGTGGCTACAGCTATCAGTAATGTCAAGCATGTGAGTAGAAAGGAGCATTTAGTAACAAAAATGAAATGTTGAAAAGAAGACATTTAATGAAAGAATGCCTGTTCTTTAATTAGAGAGAGTGGAAGGGAATCAGAGTAAATACAGCATATGACTTTAAACTTTCCTTTTGTGTGATTTTTTAGAATCCTGGCTTATGAACACAGGCAGAATGATCATGGAGACCTTCTGTCTGTGGAACGTAAACTGGGATTTATCACCCTAGAGGAACTGCCACTGTAGAAATGCCTGTTTCAACATTGTTAAAAGCTGAACATATTTGGCAGCAGAGTAAAGCATTAGGAATTCTTTAAAACCCATTTTTTGATCCAAACTTGTGTTGTAAATAACACAGCAGCAGCTGCAAAGGATTGTCAATTTCCACCATCAACTTGGTAGGCAGAGATTCTTCCTTCCATAAGTACATTTAAAACTTGCTGAGTTGATTTCAAGAAGATTAAAGACATCTATAAGAACAAATAAAAATAAAATATATACTTATCATATTATATTTCAGTGGACCTGTTCCTACATATTACTATTACTAGAAAATTCTTCTTAACTAATAGAAGTTTTGCAAGAAATTGAGTTACAGAATCATGGCTAAGAGTACACCGACTGGTTCCTTTCTGCTGACAGTCAAGTTGCATGCCTTCATCATTCTGTGGAAAAAAGAAAGTGTTTAATTTAGAGTTTTGCAAGTTAAGTTTTAAGGAGACAACACGGCCCAAAACTCTCAAATTTTTGCCACATAAGCTCTGAGAAATCAGATGATCTGTCTCAGAAAAGGGCTAATGAAGCTAATTTTGGAAAGCTGCTTTAGGCTGTATCAGAGAGAAAGATCCAGAAGTTTAACTTAGGTGGAAAACCTAAGACTGTACTCCCTGAGGTATGAGCCAGTGATCAGCTCAGCTGTGGCCAGTTCTGTTTCTATCCATGCTCAGCCACATCTCTTTCTTCCAGCACTAAGCAACTCAATACCTGTCTCATGACTCAGTCTACAAAGTTATACAACCTAGAGGAACTCTTTGCTGTCTCCTAAGGGATTGCTCTTCCATTCCAGCAAAGGCAGAGCCTTCACTTTTTCTCAGTATCTTAGTGTTCAACTAAAAAAGCAGCGTTCCTTTGCTCATAGGAAGGAGTTAAAATACACACCATTGCTTACTAGGAGAGGACACTCATGACCCAACTGTAGACTGGAGTAGTGTGGGAGCACAGGAAACACATCTCTCCCCATCAGTTTGATACTCCAGTAGGCCTGTATCCACTAAAGATAATTGAGTAAAGTTACTTGTCAGTGTGAAGACATGAACTTAGTTCTTATTCCAAAAATATGAAATAAACTGTTCTTGGAGCAAGGAGTACAACCCAGGCTGTCTCCATTTTCTCAGGCATGCAGGCTATTGACCATACACTTGGAGAAGCTAACTCCACTGAACATGAGAAGATATTTTTTTTCACCAAAGCTGTCTTCCACCTTTTCTTTTTCATGGTCAGGCAATGATCAAGTTACTTCATGGTCCATGGAAACCTCTAGGAATTGATCATTTCAGACATTAAACTTATCCCCTGCCCTTTTCACAAGCCAACAGTCTTGCTTATAACTCAACCTTTTTAACTATCAGGAACATCAAATTACCTCATAAAGCACGAGGGTTTGGGTGGAACTCCTGGAGGCACTCTCCTGGCAAGGCTAAGTGCTTCCCATGCCCAGTAATGAGGACAGTCAGGTACAATAATAAGCTGAAACCCTACAGGAAATGTAATTGCTGCTAAGAAAGGTTTACCCTACTCCTGGCAGTAATCAGAGGTGAAATGGACCCTTTTTGTTTCAGCAGAAATTCAAAGACTGCCTACACAAAGAGAATGCTGGGCCACAGCAGAGAATTGATGGGACCTGTGAATCTAGAAAGATATATGAGGAGGAGTTTGGTTTTCTTCTCTTTTGAGACTCAGGGAATA
The DNA here is from genome assembly GCF_001431845.1 of Calidris pugnax. Classification (NCBI taxonomy): domain Eukaryota; kingdom Metazoa; phylum Chordata; class Aves; order Charadriiformes; family Scolopacidae; genus Calidris; species Calidris pugnax. The sequence continues at coordinate 6,016,529 of NW_015091064.1, forward strand.
AAGTAATCAGCAAATATTTGGTATATTTAACACAACATATAACAAGATGTCTTCTTTTTCCTTTGATCTGTCACAAAAACCTTGTCCTTCGTAGATTTTGCCAACACATACACCTTATTTTAACTCTGGCTTCTATGATTTTACCCTGAAATCTCACTACTCAATAAAGCCAACTTTCACCCGTTACAGGACTATTTTGTAGCACATGTACCTTGTTAGCTGCATCCCGAGTAACATTAAGGTTGTTGGGGTGGGTGACTTGTTCATCAGTAGAAAAGGATTATGTATATACACACATATATACATATCTAAAAGCCGTTTCAGGTCCAGTCTGAGCATTTGAAAACTTACATGGATCAAATGTGTGCCTAAAATCTAAATTTCAATGAACAAACTCCATGTAACAAAAATACCTTTTTGTCAGGAACAAAGGCTAGACATGGGGCACCACCCATTCTGATTGCCATCAGTGGACAGAGCTGAGGCATATCTTAAAGTAGACTGGTGGATCCAGTCAAAGAGGCTAGCATTATTTTTCCAACAACACTGTTGTTGACAGACAGCCATTCGAAAGCACTATATGCATTTGGGCAGAGAAGTAAATGCAAGCAATATCCTATAACCTACTTAAAAGTGGGATACCACAACACTTATCCCCTGACCTTTCTGATTCTCAGTTGGAGATCAGAGAGGTCATCTTTCCCCTTTCCCTTTCTTTCAAGGTAAGTTCGATGAGGCTATGCCAGTTTTCACCTGATGGGGATTTGGCTCACTGAATATGAGGCTAATGGCTTCAGAAAACACTTCAGCCTTGGCAGTGATAGTAAATACTGTTTCATGTTAGTTATGTATACCTCGCACACTTAGCTCTAACTTACTGTAAATAGAATGAAGAGTGCCTTGTTGCTGAATAATTTATTGCACATTAAATATGGCCCAAGGCAATAGAGTTTTCAAGTTCCACAAAGGCCTTATATATTTCCTGCTGTTATAATTATGTAAAGGAAATACTGACAGTCTGAATTATGAAATATAGATTATCCATTCAGCAACAGTTCAAAGATATATTGTGTGAGAGGGTACTGAGCAAAGACAGGGGATTTCAAACAGTATACATACTCTATGGCAGGTAGAGTACCTGTTTAAATACCTCCTTGCTGCGTAGAAAATTTGCAGAACATGAAGAGACCTTCAGTTACCCAAACAAATGGGCATGGCTGACACTACTGACTCATATCCCCTTTAGAGTCATATTTTTTTTCCCTTTGTTTTGTTTCCTAGTCTCACTTTATCCTTCTTTTCATGTTTAATGAGACATAAAAATACCTTTACTTCACTGAGCATCTTTCATCCAAGCAGCTCAAAGAATACCAGATTAAGGCTCACAACACCTCTGTGAGGAAGGCAAGAGGTACCCCGATATTTTTTTTCACCTAGCATAAGCTGTATATAGCTCTGAACTCAAGGGTAATAACTCTTCTGAGAAGCAGCGTATCTCAAGACTAGTCTTAAACAGCATATTACTTTGATGTAGTCCTGCAAGGTGTTGCATGACAGATCCTCAGTCAAGAAAAATACTCAATACTTGTGCTTAAATTAGATGTGCAGATTTGTGAGCTACTCATTCTCAAAATGTCAGGTGATTAAAATTTTCACTTCTACAACCTCAAAGAACCAAACATTTTAGAAAATCAGTATCAATGGATTCTGAAGTCTTAGAGAGACCTGAAGAAAATACCAGTTAACGTGGACAGGTTTGCATCTATGGATAAATTTTAAAAATGATACTTTGCAATTCTGCAATGAACTTCAGAGTCAATCAGAGTTCAATATGCATTATGAAATTTATGAAGAACATTATCTCTTTTTTTTTACAAATGAGAAAGCTATGCACTAACAGATGATGTGATTTCCAAAGGTTTGATAGCAAACTAGCATGGTACAAAAAGGAACACCCTGCTGGCTTCCTGGCCCCTACCTTTCACATTGGGTTATATTTCCTCTCACATACTTTTTAGAGAGAATTATATGCTCTTTTTTTAATCTAGGTTCTGAGGAACCTGGTCTAGTGGGAGGTGTCTCTGACCATGGCAGGGGGGTTGGAACTCAATGATCTTTAAAGTCCCTTCCAATTCTAACCATGTTTCTATGATTTTATGATCTGGGTTTGGTTTTTTGTTTTTGGTTTGTTGTTTTTTTTAAATGAGCCATCACGGAAGAGACAAAAATAGTTTTAAAATCATAAACATGTAGATTCAAACATATTTTTCTGTTCATTATTCAGGAGTGATATTTCATGTATTTATGTTTCTTTGCCTTTTAAATCAGGTATTTAATGGAAGGCTTTCAGAAAACCCACACCTTCAGTAGGAAGTTTGTTACCTTTTTCAGATCCTCCCAAAGCATTCCTGGCCAAATGGAATTATGAAACTTTCCTATGATACTTTTGAGTGATGTATCATGATATCTATGGAGATGATGCATCATAAGATTTCTGTATTTCAGAGGATGGAAAAAGAAATGGTTTGACAATCAATGACATGCCGACATTTTAACACAAAAACTACTTGTGCTGAGTGACATTCATTATCTGAATGCCAGATCAAATGCACTTTGTTCTATATATGGCATATATATACCCTTAGCTATGCAGTCATGGAACTTTACCTTCACTATAACACTGTATAAAAGGAAAACAGGCTGAGAAAACAATTCCAGCTGTTATACTGAGGGCAGGTTGGATTAAGTCTAACTGAATCAGAAGTGCACTGCAGTCACTGGGAGGGGAGAGTGAGAGAAGGCATTCTTGGCACCTGCGAAAAATAGCAAAACAAGTGTGATTTTACTAAATGGAAGATTTAGGGTAGGAGGCTTGATTTGTCCATATAGCCTCTCTGCTCTTCCTTGCACTTCATCGTTATGATTGAGTATTTAATTATATTGATCATGTACTATTTTTTTTAATTCTGCAGAATCACTGTCTCATTTAGTGGGTGGTGCTCAGTAAACAAGGCAGCTGTTCAATATTCCTTTTTATCCACTTATTCACTGTGTGTGGTCTCATGCCTTATTTAGTTCACACAATCCCAAATCGACCCTGGGTCTGGAATTATTCACCAAATAGTATGTGATTATGCAATTAAAGACTGTATCAAAACACACAAAAGGGTAGAATTAGGATTGCACACAGTCGAATTTAAGTTAGTTGAATTCTCTACATTTTGAGTGCTTGATTTTTCCACCTTAATAATCTTCTTTCAGTAGTTTTGTTTTTATTTTTGCTAACCTTGTGAGGAAAAGTCTGCGGTGGACCTTTGTAAGCCTCAGTTACTAGAACTGCAAAGTTGTGGCCTAAGTTGTGAATGGTTTGCTGTGTGGAGCTAAAATGCCTTAATTCTCAGCGTATCCCCAGAAAAGCCTCAGAATTTTCTCTGCTGGGTCATTGCCTGATGTGCCAGTATCAATGTTTCCTATGCCATTCTAATAGAGCCTCCTGAGAAACAACCTCACCTTTGCTGGAGACGTAAAAAAGGCTCGTTGTAGATCCTGCCCAATATAACACTGTGCCTTACGCAAGGAAACCCACAATGGTCTGGAGAGAGATGACGCACCCCATTCAACATGCCACAGCCAGATGGGGATACCTTCAGTACGATGACATCCCTGTTCACAAACTACAGGCCGTGCTTGTGGGTTTCTGGGGAACATCCCTTCTTCCTTGCTCAGCAAACAAAGAGTATAAGCCGGTCCTCTTTACTATTAGGGATAAAAGACCTATCCTATCACCTATTTAATTTCCCCTGTGGTTTTCACACGTTTTCGCCTTATTCCCACGTATAAGGGACCTCACTGTTAGCAAGGCTGGTTTTTCTTACTGCTTTTTTTTCCCCCTTCGTTTAATCCAAGTCTAATTATACCCAAGTATGTCTAATTATATCCCCTAATAGCAGGCTAAATAATTTCCAACCCTTCTTGGCTTTTACCCTGTTCAAATATTTTAAACCAGGGCCAGAATCTCCTCTCATTTCTACCAGACTATGTCAGAGAGTAAAATTTAGCTGCGACCAATGGAGCTGCAGATTCAGGGTAGTGGCAACATGATGTGAGAAGAGGGCAGTGTCTCATAGTCCAGGATAATCCTAAAATACAATCACTTTGGTAATTCAGGTCTAAATTGAATCCATTTGGCAATTTTCCATAATCCAAATTTCTGAAGCCTTGTAGGGTCTGGGAGAGAGGAGGTGGAAAGGAGCAGGAGGATTAACTCATCAAAGGGTAAACTGATTATTTCAAATTTCAAGTGCAGAGGCTTTGGTAAATGAATGCACAGAGGGCTTCAAGTGCACACTCAGAAGCACCGGGTTTGCAGGCACTAAAAAGGGCAAACTGTTAATTAATTATTTTCACATATGTTGTGTGGATTGTTAAAATACAATTTCCCTCACATGAGGGTACAGCTGGAAATGTCGTCCTTCTTCTTGCTTTACATGACCTGGTGCAAGACACAGATGAACATTCATCTAACTTGTGTAAAGTAGCCTGTGTGCTGGCTCCTGCTCACATTCTTTTCCCTCTTTATGTTGGCTGTCTTCCTACACATATTGCAAAATCCAGTGTCCTCCACTTACCACCACTGCCTCCTCTTCCTCCTGTTCTACCTCACATTATGAATAAAGAAAGACAGCTGGATTTTCGGCCACTTTACACATTTCACAACTATGTAAATTCACTCCAAACCCACCCACCTGAGACCACACCTCACCAATGGCCTGGACCTGTTCCCACAGAAGGAAACCTAAGTAATCCAATTGACCAGTGTCCAATACCAAATATCCCATACCACAATTGAAAATACAAACTAATATTAAAGAAGTCTTTCCATTGAATAGGAGCTGAAGTCCTTGTTTTGAAGTAAACGCAGCAGAACACCTGAAGTTCTCGTTTCCTGCCATTGCTAGCAAGGGTTATCCCACAAATTTAATAGGAAATTTTACCTTTGGAATAGGATGTTGAGGAAAAAAAATCTATAAAAATAGTTTTTGTCGATATTCAAAGATTTATAGATCTATCATAAGAGTTCCTGTGGAGGTTTCATAAAGATTGGTCTTCAAGCAGGAATATAGCAGACTTGTTGAACAATATAGTACGAAAACATATGAAAAATACAGAATTTACACTTTTGTCTTCGACTCAGACAGAAATGCCCAAGAATATACAGGTAAATTAGCACATGTGTAAATTTAAATTAATTTTCAAACACATCTTTTAAAGAATTGTGGACTTCTTTCCTTTTTAAAGTACTTTTGTAAGAGTGATTTATAAGAGGGGCATCTTTTTTTATACAGACTTGCATTGCTAAATGACTATTCTCTGTAGACTTGGAGCTGAGTGTTCTTTCACAGAGAGTTTCATGAATACCTTCCTCCTTTGAAATTAGCTGTTCAAATCTCACTGTCTTCACTAGCAACCATTATCCTTTGAAAAGGCTTTTTTCTTCATTCTCCTTACCCCCAGTTTCTGAAAACAATGCACTTTTGGAAAATATGGTAGCACAAATATGTAAACACACAGAAATACACAACTATGACATTTGAATGTCATGAAATTTGCCACATGAGGAAAAAAAATCCAATGCTTTTTTTAAAATCAGTTGTGTTTACTTTGAGACTACAAAGACTACTGCATTTTCATCATAAGCATGTTGCTACACAAGACAACACCACAGAACCCGGGGTATATGGGCACACTGACAGTCCTGACTTGGTATGATGTGTTTTATCTTAACCTCACCTCTGATTTTCGAATGTTTTGAGCAGTGGTTTTGGAATACTTGTTATTTTTTTACATTTTGTGTTTCTCTGTATATATTGAACTTTTATCTATCATTATGAAGATCTTATCTAGGGATTTCTATAGAATCCCATGCTTCTCTTTCTCTACTTAACATTCTCCTAGCATACACTTTTCAAGCACAAAGTGTGTACAATTCTTTCCTTAAAGGTTTGCTTGTGGTTCTACAGCAATTCCAAACTCTGCAAAGGCTGAAACAGATGCTTTAGTCATTGAGTGAAACCTCTGCAGGTCTGCAAACTAAGTTAGTGACAGCTGATGAACTCCTGATATAACCAGTAGGTTTATATATGGATGATGATAAATCTTCCAACAACAGAATACAGTGTTCCAAAACTTTGGACCCTGCATTAACTTTGCACCATTTTATTTTCCAAAAAACTTCTTGCATTCATTCTGCTCATAATTTTTATGGTTGGCATGGCAACTACCTAAAAATGTGCTAGAGGCATTACAGCTCTAAGCTTTTCTTGTAGCCTACGACGCTTAATCAAAAAGTTTGCAATACATCCCAGTACTGTAAGTGGTAAAGCTAAAAATATTGCTCTCTTCAGAGCATAAACAACTGCAACATGCTTTCAAAAAGAGTTTGTGCTTACAATGAAACGGAAAAACACTAACACTTATCCCTTTACCCATTTCTGCCCTTTAGCAGTGTGCAGTAATCCTGGAAGTCTTGAATGTCTGGTATCAAGTAATTTTTTCCTTTGCAGCACTATATACTTTTAAGATTGAGGTAAGTATGTAGGTTGAAGGAGTTTGCTCTCTTTAATAAGTGACAACGATGCTATTTAAAGCCATGATACTGCAAATGCATACACATGGGAGGATTTGCACAAAAGGGAATAGTAGCACTGAACTCATGGGGATGACTTACAATAGTGGTAATCTCAATGTTCAACTGGCTACAGAATTCAGGCCCAGCCTTGATAAATCATACAGGTGGCCAAATATTTTCTTAAGAAATTACTGGTACTGTAAATATTCAATATTCGTAAGAAGACTCAGATGCAGACTTAAAGAGGGAAGATGGGGACTGTGACACTATCACAACACAATGCAGAAACACATAATGCCAACAAAGGGCTTAACTGCACACAGCTATCTCCCAGATAAATCCACACCTGTCTAAAGGATGGTACCAAAACAAGGGCTAATATAAGAACAAACCATATGAACAGGGAGCATTCCTTGCTAGATTGAAATTCCTTGTATTATTAAGATACACGAAATGGTTCTCACCTTCACTCCAATGCACCAGGCAAACACCTCCTCATAGGGCCAAATGACAGCCCTCACATGGCTTGTTTATGTCTGCAATGCGGGTCAGAATCTTACCTAGAGGGAATACATTCTTTTTTGGTACTATTATTTATGGGTCTGTAAAACCAGGGATCACACTATAGTTTCTTTTTAGACGATTACGACAGTCCACATCTGTGCACCCTGAATTGGCACTCGTGCACTCAGTGTGAGGCCAGATGAACCCCACTACTTAGAGAAACATGCACTTACAGAAGGTGTGTGCCTGGTTTCTAGGGCTATGGCCCAGCCGTGCATTCCCTAGCACGCTGCAAAAATGATATAGCTATTTGCAAGGCGTGTTATCTCTCCTAAGATGCTGATCTTTCTGTTCTCTCTTCTTTTTCTGAAGACTTTCAAAGAAGCATATTATGTCTACTCCTGTGTAAGAGGTGTGACTAGCAGTGCATTTGTGGCAGCAGTGGTAACGGTGGTGACAGCAACCGATGCTGACTCTGAGGCTGTTGCTTAGATTTGCTGGAAAATCCTATGCTGTAAAGCCTTACAACCTTAAGATATGGCAGTCTCAATGTTTGATGGGAGTCAGAGGTGCTCAGAGCTTCTGAGGATAAGGTTCCTCAGTGAGGTGCCATGTACGACTCGGGTAATCTGTATTTTAAAACCTTGCTTTGAAAGGTTTGGCCTTGTGACTCACTGTTGCACTCCAATGAGAATAAGAAAGGCTTTTTGACTGTCATGTACAGCTCTAAATGAGGGTATATGTAAGCCTGTAATTTTTTTTTCTGATCTCAAGCAACCAACAATTTAATTGCAACAGAGGAACGTTCTTTTTATGGTCCCAACCTTTTGGATGCAGTTACTGTTTCCTTCTGTGTACATCACCAACTTCTTGCAACACCTTTGACAAGACGGGCAGAAAAAAGGCCAGATCCATATGAGTAAACAAGTTCCATCTTCCACAAGCTGAAGTAAAGATACATACATGAGAGTGATGGTCTTGTAGAACATAAACACAGAAGTACTCAAAACCTCCAGTGTATTTAATATGTTTACTTTTGTTAAGGAAACACCAGGTGCTTGTTTGCAAGAGAAACCTTCATTCAAACATGTAAGAGGTAATGATTATACTGGTGTGAGTGTGGTCTGTTTATACAGGATTGCAGGAATAGGCTCTTAAACAGCATCTTTTTCAATTTTTTAAAGATCTAAGTTTCTTTTCAGAACAATTTTAAGGTCTTACTAAGTTTTGCACTTTCACAAGAAGGCATTATTCTGCTCTTCATTAAAGCTATAAAGCTGTGAAAAAATACTAGTTATTATTTCTTTTTTTTTCTTTTTAATCTATTTTTCTAAGGAAGAAGGGCCAGCATAACCACATACCTGCCCATCAGTCTCACCATCTTTCTGGCTTCACAAATAGGTTTTGAACCCTTTGGAGAATTTCAGAGAAATAGAAATTTCAAGTTACCATATTGCTAAAAGTGTTTTGAAAATGTGGAACTGGGTAGGACAGAGAGGTGATGTTAGCTGTCCCCAGTGGGTGCAAGGGGTGCAATGTGAGTTCACTTCTGATTACACATCGGAGCATCCACACAACAAAATAGAAGTGTCCCAGCCATTACAAAAAAAATTTAACCATGAGTTTGTGCCTTAGTCAATGCTGGAGAATCTATTTCTCAGTTACAGTATCTCTCCAGTGTGGTTTCATTGTGCAAGGGCTGAGCTGATGCTACAATTTTAGTAGAACTCAGTTAAAAATTTGGGCTCTATTTCCTATTTATTGTCAGAATTTTCCATAATTTTGCAAACATGCTAATTTCAGGTCCATTTTGATTGTCTACAGCTTTGAATATGATACATTCCTGTCCCATGACATTGCTTCAGGGATTTGGGGCTCTCCTGCAACTGCATGTGCTAGCAAAACCCCAATTTTTTCAACACTCAGGTAAGCTGTCACCCAACCGTAAGAGGATATAGGCACCACTCCAGCTTTGAGCTTCATCCAGGTGAAGGGTATGGCTGAACTCAGACTTCAGTTCATGGTTCTGTGGTCACCAGAGCTTGTAACACCATTCAGTGGAAACTATAAAAAAGGCACATAAAAAGATCCTTTATGGATAGGTCTTCTAAAACCCAAGAGAATGTCTATGGAGACATTTTCCTGATGTTGAGTTTCTATTCGTACTGGAAGAAACAATATTTCAGTGCAGAGAGAAGTGAGACCAGCTGGGAGTTGGGTTTTTCCAGATCTTGTCCAATTCACTTCAAAACCCTGGGTACACAGTGAAGTACTTTTGACTCTTAAGATGAAGGAAGTATCACTTTAATTACTGGTCAAATTTTACCAGGAAAGAATTAAAATTATTTCAATCCAATATTAGGAATACTAAAATTTACAGAAAAATAAGGATAAACCTAAAAGAAGTAAGAACTTATTCTAGGCCTTATATTGTTTTTAGATATTTTACCATTCCTCACTCTGCAGCTACTATTTAATGAAAATCAGACATTGCAGATGAATTGCTCTTTAAGCAGCGGAAGTTCCCAGTAGCTGCACGTCTAACACAGAAGTTGAATTCAAGGTGGTGGCTCCTCCAACTGAAACAAAACAAGACAGTGGCTCCCAGGACAAAATGAAAAGCAGTGACCCTTTCTTCCCAGGACTCTGACACATCAAATCCTGAATAACAAGAGTCTTGGGATGACAACACTTTAAGACCACTGCCTTTCATTTACAAACGTTTCAAATACATCTAAAATAAAACACACTCCCAAGGATTTTTGAAATATTTAATTATTATGCTATGAATATGGATATGAATATATATTTTTCATCTTAAATATAATTTTTATGTAAGTAACATGTGGAATATTTTTTCAAGGCAATTGCAGGGGTTATTTTAACTTCTTCCTTACTTTGCAAACCTTCTGTGGCAACATTCAACTCAATTTATATGGCTTCTTCAACAGTTACGACTTTCAGGAGCGTGACTTTCTGCTAAATGCTACCTGTGCCACATGAGCCAGGAAAGTCTCTCTCCTTCGGTGGGTCTGATTCCTGCAAAAGAATCTGAGACACAAACTACCCCAGACCTTGCAGACGTGTAAGCAGGTCTACCCTTAACGACATCAATGTGAAGTTACATATGTGAGTAAAATATGTGGATGTGGGCCAGGGTAACATCGAGGGACGTTTGCCAGATCCTAATTGAGCAATAAGACAGGGTGTAGACTCAGATCCCATGCTTTGGTATGTTGCTAGGCAAAGGGCAACAGCCCTGCACTATCACTCAACAAGGTGTGCTGTCATTGCACAATAACTCCGAGCTGTGTGCCGGGATGATTACAGAGTGCTATTTTCAGTCTATAGAAGATATTTTATTTATGTATATTTTATTCGGCTGACATGCAGAGGAAATAGCTGCTTGGTAAATCTCATACTACAGTAAGTGCATAGTCTATTTTTAGCTAGACAATAATGTGAAAGGTGCTGTTGTTTATAGGCCACTATAGGTGTGCATGGTCTTACATACAAAGGCTGGTTGGAGGACTTAAAAAACAATCAATGCCTTCTTCCTGCAATGAGTCGTGGGTGTGCAGAATCCTACCCACATGTGACACAGGAGAGGAGTTCAGAGCCTTGCTACCTCCGATGCTGAAGGTATACCTATAGCAAAAAATTCCCAAAGTATTTTGTGAGAAAATCCAGGCTATATAAAAAGATAACACTGCTCCTTGGAAAACAATTTCTCATAGGAAGTAGCATGAAATTGTTTTCAGCTTCACAGTTATCTTGTTTGTTTTGCTAATCCTCGCAAATATTAATAAAGGAATGATGAGACAACAGCAAAATGTAAGCACAGGAAGCGACTATTGCCTAAAGCATCTGGATATGATTATGTAAACACGATGTAATAAGAAAGCTGAGAGATTTAACTTTCGAAATCTCTTTTATTCCCTCCTAAAAAAAAAAGCACCCTCTCAGAATATTTACCTTATTCCCCAAGCATCCTGCGAGTTGTTAAAACACTGTAATTTTCGCTGCAAGTTTCTTGCTACTATCGATCAATCTGCCCTAGATTTGATCTGTTATCCAAACTTTTGCCAGCATGTATTCTGATATCTGACCCTTTAATTTGAGAGACAGAGATAATTACAATTTGAAGGGGATATTTTGTATCTAACTCCTATATGTACTATTTCCCTCCTGCCTGCTGGTAAACACAATCAATATTTTGAACATTGATTACATGGCGTGGTTTCTTTTTCTCTATAACTGAAACAGTGACCTCTTCTTTAAGGGCAAGAAGTTGAACATTACTCACAGTGAGGCAGGCGAGTGACCCCAGTTGACAACTGTGCTACTCCTTAAAATTCCCAAGCAATAAACCTTCTAAGAAGAGTGTTCTACCATATATAAACGTTAGTAAATTTAATATTCATTCTACTAGTTTTTAGCTTTTTGTTCTCTCATCAATTCTATTTTATACAGAGTGCTAGCTGTACAGATTAATTTTTTAGCCCTTTTGTTCAAATTAAGGACTCCAGTTTTATTAAAAAATCACCTTAAATCTGTACTTCGTATAAAATACATACTAAACTCATCTTGACCTCTTTGTGGTTCTCCCTCCATAGATAATCATTACAGAGCTTGCCTGTATAAGGCTCCAGGGAGATTCCATGATACTACTATCTAGCAACTGATGCAGAGACACCTGATAATGTCTAAATCTGATATTTTTCTCCATTCAAGTGTTGGAGTAAATAGAGGCAATACAAAGAGTCTCCTAAAACTGATTCACAAAACCCAACATGCTGAAGGAAGCCATCCAGAGCAATCTAACAAGAACCCTCACCCATCCTCACCCTCTAGCATGTAGTCACTGGAGCTAGGGGTGCATGAGGCATGTCTGCGTAACTCGACAAGTCTTACATCTTTCAGGCTTTACTTCAGATAAGTTCTTAGACAGCCACAGAAATGATATTATTTTTTATGGTTTCTATAGCAATCTACTGGTCTGGATGCATACTCAGGAAGGCAGTGGGGGCTGCATTCAATCTGAACACATGCAGACCCAAAAGGTCCATAAATCAGGACAGTACTGTGCACAAGCCATACACAGCACAGGCTCATCTTTGACCTTCTCTTGAAACCGAGCCACCGGGAAACCCCAAATGCAAGAGACATTGAGAAAGATGCAGAGGAAGACAAGCAGCTCAGTAACTTGAGCACTTCATTAAAGCAAAAGAAATATGCACCTATTCTGTAATTTTATACCTATCTAATAATGTAGAAGAACTGGAGAGTCCAGAAGGGAGAAGGAGCTGGACTGGTTCCTGTCTGGCACTTCTAAAACTTCCCCTAAAATGCATAGAAAATCCTGCTTAGCTCTGGCAGAACATGGTCATTGCAGAAGCCTCTTCAGTGAACTGAACTTAGGTGTCATCTCTACTAAGCAGATGTAAAAGGAGAATATTTTGGTGGTGAGAGGCTAGTAATTTGACCAGATAGATTTGTTTCACAGGGACACCAAAAACATTTCTCTGGTGCTAGGACAAAACCCACTCTCTTTTCCTCTAGCCTTTTCCTGTTTAAGCCCAGGGCTCAACAAGCCCCCCAGTGATACACGAGGCCGAACATAGACTCCATTGTCCTTTTTTCTTTTTCTAAAACACCATTTTAGCTGATGTTTTCCAAAAGGAAACACATAAAAAGAGGTTGAGACAGATGTCTGGCAGGGGTATTTTCAATTCAGTTGGTCGGAGTCTGATAAGGTTATAAACAACAAAAAACAACGTTCCTCTTGACTAACACAGTTAGTCAACCTTAGCAACAGACAGTCAACTAACTTTGCTCATAATTGTTATAAGGAACTACTGAAAGCCAGACTATTACAGTTCTACCCATAATATTAAGTTATAATAGATAATTACAGGTATCAAGATGGGCAGCTGTTTCTTTGAATTAATATTGTCCTTTCATTTTTTTTTCTCTTAGATAAGACACAAAAAATGTTAAAAATGAGTAGTCATTCATTATATAAAGCAGCAGCTGAGCGGTAGGTGGAGGAATAGTTGTTTGTTCCTACTCCTAAGCAAACACACATACAGTTTCATTTTTTAAATTCATTTTATTTTGATGGAAAAAAAAGCGATCTCTAATGACACAGAGTTTCAACTGGTAAATCTTCTTTGCAGTTTCCCCTGTTTAATCTCTGAAAGTTGATGTAGCTCATTCCAATTGCCCACAGCATCAGCTTCTCTTGAAAGAACTTGCTCTCTTTTTAGTTTTCCCTTAATGTTTCTTACCAGAAATGGTAATCTTCTTAAGGTGTTGGCAGGAGTCATAAAATTCACCAAAAATAAAGCTTGTGTCTAACCAAGTATCCCATTATCAGGACCACCCAAGAGATCCAGGTTTGTCACAGACACAGTATATTCCTTTACATGATTTTCCAGGATTAGAAAGGAAAGGGAATTTGGGGCATTGATTAGTTGGGTTAGAAAAAAGTTATGAAGATAATTCTACCTAAATAACAGAGTCTTGTAGTTGTTGTGGAGCAAGTACCTTCAGATCTATTTGCTTATTACAGCCAGTTGGTTTATCAGGGTTATTTGATTTCATGCAGCCATTCTGGTGCTGGGTCCCACAGCTTGTGTTGAGGAATTTCCCTTGGTAATTTATGACCAGCCTTTGCCCTAACTCCCCTCTCTCTGCATGCTGGCACTGGATCTTATGATGTGAGATGGAAACTCCACAGAACATGCAAGGTGCTACTGCACCTCTCGGTTATCAATTTTCCCCCCAACCACGGCTTTGCAAACTGAAGCCTTGGTTACTGCCACACGCTGATCCACAGAGACACACAGCTGTTACCCCGTGATGGGGTGGGAAGGACAGAGCATTCCCTGGGAATTGGTCTGGGGATGGCTGGTCTGTCCTGTGGCAAAAGCCCGAAAATCAGGTGTGAGCTTCAGCTTCACTATTTATTTCTGTGTTGGCTTTTTTTTTTTTTAGGGAAGTGAAAGCCCAGAATGGGGATGGCTCTGGAAACTCTGAAGCATTTTGATTGTTTCAGCACAGGTTGGGAGTTGCCACTGGAGCACCTATTGAAAAAACAGTGGCTTGCATCACAAGAGCAGGATGAGACATAGTGATACTTGAGCTAAGTCACCGCCGCTTCCCAGCACAGTTCAAGGTGATGACTAGTCCCAGAGGAGCTGGCATCCCGCTATAGGAAAGATCACTTCTTTCACTGTCTCCTACAGGAGTGATTAGAATCTGCCAGATGAATCTTTCCTTTCCTGGAGCTGAAATCTCTGTGACTGACAGAAGATCATATTTGTAGGCTCCACAGTTCTGAAATTGGCTTATTCTGGAAATCTGCCAGTGTCACAGCCTGGCAAAGTAGAGGGATCAGAATTACACTTGGCTATTCAGTCAGTCTTGCGAACTGTTGCATCACCGCTGCAGGATGTTACAGGCTTTTGATTTTAAGGGACAGCTCTTTACGTTAGTCTTAGGATCCTTTCATTAATTTCCATATACCTAAGACCTGGGAAAAATATATCCTTCTCAAGTCCATTGCATTTTGAAAACATGAAATTCCTGTGTTCAATATTTCTAGCTGAGGAAGCCAGGAAAACAAGCAATGTGAATTGCCTGTAAGTAGCAGACTGGGGACCCACGTCGAAAGATTAGATGGCAACGGTCATTCATTCATGTCCTGTGAGACAGAAATAAAATTACTTTATGTTCATTTCCTCCCCACACACCTCCACCCTTTTCTAAGGTTAACAGAAAGGATTCCTGTAGTACACAAGTTATTTTAAGATCTTGAACAACTTACAGATCTAACATCTTTTCCATGTGTATAAATAACCCCACCTGTTGCAGTATCATATATATGTGATCATTAAAATAGATGCAAGCAAAAAATAGTAGTATACTACATTTCAATCTGAAAAAAATTCTAGGAGCAAAACACAGATAGGAGACACAGACTTTTCCTATTTCAGAAAGATAAAGGGGATTCTCCAGTCTGAGGTGGATTTTCCAGTGTCAAAAATCTATTATACACTCATCAGCATTTTAGAAGTTAGTGAAAAATGAAAAAAAAATTTTTTTTTTTCCTTGTCCAAGCTGTTGAAGTTCACAGAAAATGTTGTGTCAGGGCACATAGTAGGGGTTGTCAAAGTGGTGGCAAGGATGCATCAAATTTGTCTCAGCTTCACAAATTCATGTCGCCTTTTCCTGCTGCATCTGAAACAATCACAGTTCTCCAGGAGCTAATGAAGTGCTTTTTCCCCATTTTTCAATAGATATCTGAGACACAAAGAAAGCTTGAAGATATTTTGTGATAAAGTAGGCACAAGACACGAAAAGACACAATATCTGCTCCAAACTGTCTGCAGGCTGATCCTAACTATACTCCTGGTGCGCTGCATGGTGGAGCGGCCACACTTCAGATATGACAGCAATCTGAGAGCAAACTTCCTGAAAATATTTCCCAGTGAACTAAAAAGCCATGGTGCGAAGGTGGTTATTTTTACAGTGATGTTTTGGCTTCTTTGTTTGGTGGTCATATCACATTTTCAGCACCTAGAAATCCTCCGCTTATGACTGTCTGAATGAAATGTTGTTACTGACGTAACAATTATCTCCTCACCCTGTAGCTTTCAAGTTATGACTTAATGTTGAGAAAACTGTGGGCTAAGTGAGTGAAATAGCTTCAGTACCTTCAAAGGATGTGGTTAGAATAGTCTGTAGGGGTGGGAAGAGAGTTTTCCTTTGCAGTTGGTAGAGCAGCAACAACTGAGTGGCTTTTCAATTTCTTCTGTATTGCAGCTCAAGGCTTTTAGCCCCTGTCTGCTGCACCCACACACGATCTGGTGCAGTCACTTAAAAAGCATATAGCAACCTCTCAGCTCAAGGAGTCCTTTCAAAGCAAGCTTCAGTCACCCAGGGGGCCAGCAATCTGTAGAGGCTGCTTTTTCTGTCCCTGAGATAGAGTATCACATTGGCTCTGCTGCACTGGGGCCACCCTATGCCCATGGTGGAGAAATAGGATTTGCTTTTCATTAATTCTGTTACTATAAAAAATTCCTGTAGGATATTCTGTAGCTAGAGCACTGAATCATTTCTGAAACTTCCTATTCAAATATTTGTTTTATATGGCAATGGTATTAGTAATGTGCAAGTTTTATGCACTGCTATTTCCTCCCACACCCATTGAAAACTAACAAGAGCCAGCCTGTCAAAATAAGCATGTGAATTATAGATCAGCTATAACATGCTTCAAATAGCCAGTGTTCCAGCCTAGGTGATACCATATAACTCTGTTTCCCCTGTGCTTGTAAAATTGCAGTGTCTACAATTCACCAAAAAAAAAGCCTACAAACCAAAGTCTGGATTTATCTTATCTCATTGGAGATACTTAAATTGGATGCTTAAGAATGAAAAATTTTCTTCTGTGGTTGATGGAAAGAGACAGAAAACTTCTTTCAGCTCATCTATGATTTAACTTGTCCTTAAGGAGGGCCATTGCTGGCTATTGATGGAGCCCAAGGTGACTTCGTTTCCAACTTAGGTGCCTCAGTTACATACTTCATTTTCAAGTAGAAGAAAAGGAGCCAAGAGTTTCTCTGAAGATTCAAAAAGCTTGTAGGGAGGCTGAACTCTCCCTTTTCAATCTGGCCCCTTTCACAGACTGCATCCACATGTTGCCTCAGAGGCTGCCTCTAGCGTTACTCTGCGGTGCCAGCTGCTCCCAATATCGAACACCTAGTATGTATATTGTCCTGTAGGCTGTATTCAAAAGGATCAGGAAACGGGAGCACGTACCGTGTCTGCAGTGTTTGCTCATGTGGGGTAATAAAAGTGAAAGCTGACTCTGAGGAGCTGCAGAGGGGCCTTATGCTGCAGAATGACTGGGTAATAAAATGGCAGAGGAAACCCAACATTGATAAATGCAAAGCAGTTTTCAAGGGGGGAAAAAATAACCTTAAATGCACGATCCACTGGTCATAATGGGCTCTGATCCGGTCTTAATCACTGAGGGGACACAAAACTCTTGGAATCACGACATGCAGCCATAGTCACAGACTGTCACATTCAGCGTAGCAATTAGTCGCAGTCAGAAAAGCAAGTCAGTATCAACAACTATTAGAAAGAAATACAGAACAAACCAGAAGCCAAGTGTGTCACTATAAATCCATACTGCTGCTGTACCCTGAATATTGAGTGGGATTCTGGTTTCCCATCCCAAAGGGTATAGCAGAAGTAGAAAAGAAACAGTGAAATGAGATCTTTTACAGAAGGAATTATTAAACAGACTGAGATTCTTCAGCTGGGAAAAGAGAAAGGATATAATACAGGGTCTATAAAATCATGAATGGCAGGGAGAAAGTGCGTGCAGGATTACTGTGTGCTGTCTCCTCTAACGCAGTAACGAGGGGGTATCAAATGAAATTAGGAGGCTTGAATGACACAAGTTCAAACAAAGAGTTACTTTTTCATATATACAATTAAGTTATGGAATGCCTGGCCACAGGATGCTGCGGTTGCTAAGAGCACATGAGGGCTCAAAAGCAAATCAGAAGAATTCGCTGAAGAAAAATCCGCTGATGGATATCAAATAGAAAAGCACTGCTGCTGGTTTAGAGAGCAAATGGGCTGCAAATCACAGGGAGAGGGGCCTGAGAGACTGCTATGAGGGTGTGTCGTTATATGCTTGCACTGCTCTTGTCCTCTCCCATGGACATTCCCTATTGCCCTGTGTCAGAGAGAAGATACTGGACTAGATGGACCACTGGCCTGGCTTTGTCTGGTCATTCCTGTTTTCAGTGTACCTACAACCCTCCTCTGCTTGCAGATCATTCTAAGTAAGATCGTATACCTTTCTGTCTGGTTGATGTCATCACTTAAGCAAATGGAGGGTAAAAAAATGCTCATGGAAATCCAAACAGGAAGCACTTTGCAAACAAAGAGGCACAGGCTGGTGCCTGCAGAGCTGCTGCTCTTCATGCTCCACAGGACCTGAAAGAGACCTCTGCTACCTGCAGCCACAGCACAGATGTAGAAGGACAATGAAATGATCTAATTTTTATTTTTTTTTTCTTCTCCAGATTATGGCAGATCTGATGTTTATCGTTTGAAAGCTGGGACACACCTGGGCAGCAGCAGCACAGCACCGAGCCACAATCGTGTCAGACAACAACTCTCCCTGGCTAATAGGTTCTGATGAAACCCAGGCCAGTACTCAAGGAAAAATCTCGGGTTTTAATGCTCTCAGGAACTTAAGTCTTCAGTGCCAGCAGCATGGTAACGCTTATGGTACAGCATGAAGCAAGGCTTTGTCACAAAGAACCCAGAATGGGCTCATCTAACCAGCCCTACCTCCGGGTGTAGGGTGACCTTCCCGATTAGCCTTTTGAAAGCCTTTCACTATATATGGCACTTTCAGTCTTGGCAAGATAAATCTGAAGGGAGAGCAAAGGGATGTCTCATGATGCAAGTACTAAAGCATTCTTGGATTTTCAAGAAAAAATACACAAAACAACTTCCTGACTCAAAAAGAGCCGTATCTGGCATGGGAAACTTCTACATTAGACCTCACTCTGACGGGGAAATATTAATCACAAAATTTAGAGTTTGCTTAGGTGGAAGTGATAATGATTTGATTTTATGTGCTTTTAAAATGCATTTTACATGTTTTACATGTAAGCAGTATAGAGTCCTAACCTGAAATTTATACTTACTGCCTTAAAAGATCCTGTTCTACAAATCTGCAAAAAATGAAGATATGTATCAGCCAGCCTGGAGGAGAAAATTTAAACCAACAAAAATGTGAACAATAATTTACAGCAACTCAAGAATATGTCATTAGATCTTCAAAAAGCCGCAATTAAGAAAGATGTGCACAGTAGCTAAAATCAACATCCTTTTGAGGAAGGACTGGAAAAAAAGTTAATATTTTGCCAATACTTCTGCAGACAAAATAGGGCAACCAGGTAATTATAGGCCTGTCAGTTTGACGTCTATTCCAGGCAGAGTGATGGAGTTGCTGATAGGAAAGTCAATTAATAAAGTATTAAAACAGTGCAATTTAATTAATGGCAATCAACACAGATTAATGGAAGAAAGATCTTATCAAATTAATGTGCTATTTTTATAAGACTACAAATTTGGTGGATAAAAGCAATTGTGGTAATGCTGTATACTTTGCCTTTGAATGCATTTGCCATATAGTAGCACATGAGATTTTGCCAGAAATCTGCACTGCTATGATGAACCCACCTGGCCAACCAACTTGTTTTAAAACTGGCTAGCACTAAATCTAACACCCTAATGTAACGTGGGGTTCTCAGAGACTGGGTTCTGCAGAGACTGCTTATCAGCCTTGTGCCTATTAATAATGCTATCAGCAATCCAGTAGAAAGCAGTGCTTTCACTAATAATATTTTTCGATGAACCAAAATTTGCAAGAGGGCAGAAGTGGGCAATGCCTTTTCACTATTGCTTGAGGAGCAGGTGCAAAAGAAATAACTGGTGTTTCACATGTAACCCACCATAAATGGTCTGGTCAAGAACAAACACATCAGGCCTTACTCACATAAGAAGGGTTCTCCTCTGGGAAGCTGAGACTTAAAAATGAACAGGGGGACCTGGCAGACAACCGGCTGAGTCCCAGGGCCCTCTGTGATCGTGTTGCTGAAAGGGCCAATGCAGTCTTTTTCTGTGTGTGGAGGACACCATTAACAGGGAGCAAAGGGTTTATATTACTTCTGTATTTGGCATTGGTAAAAGCTATTGGAATAATGTCAGTCCTGATGTCAGCAACTCAAGAAGGACGTTGGTAAATTGGAGGTAGTTCAGAGAAGAACCACATGAATGCAAAAAAAAAAGGCTGTAAAATGGAGTAACTCCACAGGGTAAGTCTATTTAGATTTAGTGTATCAAAGTAAAATCTAAGGAATAATTTGATTATGGTTTGTAAGTGCTTTCATGTGGAACAGACACTGTCTAATAGGGGAGTTTTCACTCTGATAGAAAAAATATACAAGGAAATCCAATGGAAAGCTGAGATGCATCGTTTCAGTTGTATTAAGGATAGGCAACTACTGCAATCATTTACCATTCACTGTGATAGAGCTGGATGTCTTTTTTGTCTAGCCCTTCTTAAGTCGTTCTCTTGTTTAACAGGAAAGAATTCCAGGTAAGCTAGTGACCCATGCTGAAGAGTCAGGAATGGTCATAAAGTTTTTATGCACTTAACATCTATGAATGCAACTGTGTAAACTATATCAACATACATTTTTAAGTAAATAAAATACAGATGGTTCTGGGTGAAGAATAGAATCCAAATTTATCTAATGGGAGTTTCTTGCATACATCAGGAGGTGCTTTGTGAATGATGGGGGTGGTGTTTCTTTCCAGCTCTGCTTTTGGAACCTGCTCATTTTTCAGTGCTACCCAAAAAGCTGGCAACAGAAGATTGCAATGAGGTTTTGGAGAACAACTCCTAGAAGCACATCCAGTTGTCATGTTTCCATCTCACATTCGCCTCCACCAGCATCATGCTGATGGGTGCAACTGAGGTAGCAGAACCTGCTTAAGAGGGATCTGGTTCAGGTTATGTACTTTTCTGGAAAATAACTTCCCAAGGTAACTTATTCCTAAAGTGAAAAATGGATGTCGTACTTCCCTAAAAGAAAAGAGACCTTAATGCCAACTGTCTTGAGTGTGTTCGATCCCAAAAGGTTAGGAATAACTATTCATAATATCTCATAGCTTCTCTTGCATATAAGGGTTTCCCTGGAATATGCAAACGTAGCACTTCTCTTCCTGATATTACATCCATGGGTGCGCCCTACTCTCCCGGCCCATTACAAAAGAAGTAAGCTCACTCTTTTTCTTCTCTTAGCAATACTAGTATAACTTAAAATGCAGGAAACGTAAAAAACATGTTACATATCTGACCAGTGAGGAAGTGCTTTTCCTCAGGTAATTTCATAAAGCTAGAAGACGAGGCTGTTCAGGAGAGAATTCCACCACGTAAGATTTATTTCAATTAGCGAGGGATAACATTGATATTGATATGGATATACATAACACAACCACATTTTAGCTTCTGGGAATGGTGCCATCTGCGAATAATGAGAGTTAGTGGTAACAGAGAAATGTAAGGTCTGACTAGGGTAGCCAACAGCCCACAGCCTTGACAGTCCGATTTGGAGGTCAGTGTTGTGATTTAGAAGGTCAATTTGCTTTTGCTCATGCTATCTGAAACCAATCAGCAGTGCACCTGACATACAGATGAAGATTTCTAAACTACCAGCAATGGTCAGGCTGGGAACACAGTGTGGTCACAGCCACAGCTAAAACTTGTGTGTGTAATACTATTGCTTTGAAATATCTGATACATTACTGAGATCCAGAACCAGAGACAAAGATCACTGATTCTTGAGCTAAGGACTGCTTTGCCTCCTAGGTAGAACACTCTCCCATATGCAGAGATTTGTCCTGCAGACAGCTAAGACACTTCTTAAGTCCCAGATGAATAAACATAGGAAGACAAACCTCATAGCACTTCAGCTAACAGCTTTTTTTCTTTACAATTTCTGTACAATATAACATGAAGGCAGCTTGCAGAAACGTTGGACCTGCTTCTCTCTACCTCATTTAACTGGCTTCTGTACATAAATTACTTTGTGAAGTATTTTTTTTTCTTTTATTGCACTGTAGTCAGCTGTAAATCTTGCACTGAGTTATTCAATAACACCTTTTTTTTTTTATTGTTTGAGTGAAGAATGAAGCCTAAGGCTTGATTCTGACTACAGATATGGCACACAGGTATTTATCCTTACATACTTTGTTGTATCCTTATTCCACACGCATGTAAGCCCCACACGTGAACTTCATGCAAATGGGTATATTTCTTGTCAAGTTATCTCTTGACAGTAGCTATTCAATAAAAAATGGACTCACATACCAGAAATCAAAATCACACCTCTATTTAAAGCACAGATGCTTCTCTCCATGTCTTTGAATCGCCCTTTTTGATGCACGGAGAAAAGACTTGTCCCATTACTGTCCCATGATTTATCATTTTTCTTAGCCTTCCTTACTAACCTACTAAAATTCTAGTGTAAATGATTACAAAAAATAGAAAAACATATCCAAGTTGGCATGGGGATCCAGCCTTGACAACTGGTGGTGAGGTCCTTGCAAGCATATTTTGAGCTAGCTACTTGGATTAATTTTGCTGGAACGAGACTGTCTTTTCAATATGACAGTTCTCAACACTTAATAGTTGTTTAATGTTCCCAGTAGGCTCAGCCCTGCACTTTGTAAATCAGCAAAAAATAAAATGAAGGTCTTTATTTTAGCACTTCAAAAATTATTATCCTTTTTGTTCTGGCTTGTGTTTGTATGCTGATAATATATTTTCTGTAAAAGGACAAGGAGCAGACTGACCTGGAAAAGGAAGCCTTTTTTATGTAGAACTGTCTTTGATCACTCACAAGACTTGTGCTCTGATCTAAGCTCATTGACATCAATGGAAGAAAGACTGCTATTAGCTTGGGGGGGGAGGGTTGGCTCCTGTCCACACAGAGTCCATATACGCAAAAGCAGATGCTAAAAGATAAAACATACTGAAAGTCAGAGTTACAGAAAAGATACTTTTCTTTGCATAAGGTTAGACTTATAACACACTTTTCACTTAGTATTTTTTTCTTAGACCCTGACATAGGAAACTCCAATTTCTACATCTATTGTTGCTGTTTACCTGCAGATAAACCTGCAGATATGGAAAAGGGGAGAGCTTGGTGGATATTTTCCGTAGCATGAAAATGGAAGGCCTCCTCCATAGACTCTCCTGGGACACCAAAGAATAGGGAAAGGGAAAACAAAGCTCTGGGTAAACCACCCCCTCAACTGCATTTCCCAGAGGAAAAGCTATTCCATAGAGGCAACTAAGCACTATAGTAATGGACATGGTCATCAAAGAAGTGGATAATTGCAGAGTCTGTTTAAAAGATAAAGAAACTTCTAATGGGATTGTCATTCTTGGTGATGGTTTCCAGACATGGTAGATGGGTACAATGAAGTCCAGAGATGAAAAGTCACATCAGTAAACAGCTGTAAAAGGAATCCTCCCCAGCTAACTTGGGGAAAAGAAGGCAACCTGCATTCTGACATGTATCAGTATCTTCAGAAAGGTCATGGGGATAACATGACAGTTTTGTCATATGTCATTCTGCTGGCTACTTCTTTGGTACCATTGATTCTGTTTTATATTAAATATTCAGAAAATTTCTCTCATACAATTGAATGAGAAAATATAATGAAATTTGCCACTATCAACACAGTTTGTTTCAAACAAGAGTCTTGAAGGACTGTGAACATGACATTTAGGCTTGGACCAGCCAACAGCATCCCTTTAGCCCAGACATTCTGGCCAATCTGTTTCAAGCCAAGCATCTCTTTCTCATTTGGTTAATGCCTCCTACATGAGGACCACAGCAGACAGCAGTTAAACAGAACTTTACTGCTGACTTGGTCTTCAGACTTTGATCTGACCTTTAGGACCTGATTCCTTTTCACATCTCATATGTTACATGCTGACCTTGCTCTACAATTTCAGCTGACTGACGTAGACTTAGATCAATAAAAACAGGCACAGGGTTACATACACCTAGTGTCTCATTGAGGCGTATAAAGATTTGCTCATTCAGAGCTTATTCCTTTAACATTGGACTGAAATGGCAATATTTTCATTGACATATCTGAGAGCAGAAACAATGTTTACAAAGTGTTAGGTTTGGGGAAAGATGCCAGAAAAAAGGAAAGTAAAATTATTAAAATATATTGGAAGTGCAAAATTCATCCCATTGATATATGTGTCATCCCATGGATGTAACTGTATCATTACCACTACATGTATCCTTTTATGCTCATCCAGAAACCGAAATTTATAACCTTTTCCTTCCAAATTTCAATATTTATGGCAAGCGTATCCCATTCCATGCCAAATCACTTCTTCAGATTCTCTTAAAAATCCAGAGTTTCCAACTAGAGGCTTAGAATGAACTAGATTTTTCACTCCTTTCTCTTTTCACTCCTTTCTCCTGTTGGTCTTGGAGGCTCTGGGTAGCCTTTCCAGAGTTGCTAGGGACTGTGGCTCCAGCTGATGCTGGGTAACTAAGTAAGTTAAACAGAAAACATTGGTCTAGAGAACAAAGGTTGATGCAAAAGCCTAGGTCTCTCATGCTTTGTCATAGTCAGAAGGAGTATGCAGGGGGAGAGGAAGGGAGAAATTGTGTAAAAAGCCATCTACTAAGAAAAGAATGTTTGATTTGGATCACAGGATGTGAGACTGGAGAATGTATTGCATAACTTTATGGCTTGTCCTTATTTGCAATGATTCAGTATCCGGCACTGCTCATCCCATTTCTAAAAATGGTATTGAAAAGTTAACAGAGTATTCAGAGGTGATGGGAATAACTGAGGAATGGAAGGAAAACACCTTTTCATTTTACAGCAGGCAGCAAAGACTGAGTCTGCAGGTGATCCTGCAGGTTGTTGCACATCGTTGGTTCTGTGTCCTTCCCCACTACCTAAGGGACATTCACTGGGTTAAATCCCCTCGCCTGCCAGAGGCTCCTTTTCTCCATGCCAAATTTAAGATTATGACAATCCTTTGTCCACGGTATTTCTTTTCTAACAGCGTAACAGGGTACGCACAGCTCCTCGTGTGTAGGACAAGAGATGAGGCAGGTGCAGTGCTGTGCAGCAAGAGCTACCCCTCACAACAGACATTTCTAAGGACTCCCCCATCAAGACTAGCCCCTGATGGAACAATCCGTACAGACTCTTTGGAGTCAGAGTTCAGAGATTATTTCTTTCTACCCCAAAGCAGGCAGCTTTGGGGTAAAAAGCTTCTGGACTAACTTCTAGGACTGACTTCTCCACTGGGAATATTTCATTATTAGCATGCTTATTTCCCCCTACCCCTCGCAAACAAGCATCATCCAAACCTCAAAGTCCTCATCCCAAACCAACACTTTTCCCACTTGTGACCCTCCCCTGTTCCAATGTAGGAAAAGGGGAGCCAAGCTATGGCATGGCCAGCCCCTTGGCATCCCCCTGTAGAGGCTCCAGCTCTTGGACTGAGCCCAGCTTGCCCTGTCCTCTGCTTACTCTTGATTTATGTTGTTATGTTGGCTTGTGTTTTTCTGGGGGGTCGGTGGGTTAGTTTTTTGGTTGCCTTTTTTTTGGGATGCCAGGCTCGTTAGGAGTTCAGGGAGCTGCTCATCAAACTTTAATATACATCCAAACTCTTATTATTTAAACAATAAAAGGGGAGCGGGTGAAGAAAACCTAGCAGACCGCAGTGGTGCTGGGCGGGGACAGCCCGACCTCATTCATGGCTTTCTCTGTGCAGGAGGAAAGGGCTTACGTTTCCCTCTGCTCACACCCCCCCTCCCCGCCATCGTTTTAATTTTGGGATGGATTAAGACAAACCCGGAGCCGGGAGAACTCTTCCCACCCGACTGCACCGGGAAGCAACCGGTTTTTTGCTCCCGTAAGTACGAGGAGAGCCACGCTGCCCGGAAAAAAAAAAAAAAAAAAAAAAAAAAAAAAAAAAAAAAAAAAAAAAAAAACCACCAACAAAAACCCAAACCCCCCTCCTTCTTTGAAAAAAAAAAAAAA
>NW_015091064.1:6042369-6042773 GCF_001431845.1 Calidris pugnax
TCCGCCGCCAGAGCAGGGAATAACGCACCCGGCATCCGCGGCCGGACTCTTCTTTTAGCGGCGTTTATTCCATCCCTGTTATTATTATTATTATTATTATTGTTCTTATTATTTTGAAACACACCCTTAGACACACGAATTGACCTTAAAAAATTGACCTTAAAAAAAAAAACAACCAAACCCCACACAACTCCAAGCTTCAAGTTCTCTCAAAACACCCTGGCAAGGCTTTGAAAATCTCAATATATCCCTTCAACCTGGTTTTTTTCCAATCTCCTGGAAAATGGCAATAAAAGCTTTTATGTCTGGAACGAGCTCGGTTGAAACCCCTGGGTCCCGTCCCCCCCGTTCCCCCCGGCACAGCTCGGCGGGGCTGCGGAAGGACGTCTCACCTTGTTTACCCC
>NW_015091064.1:6044056-6117903 GCF_001431845.1 Calidris pugnax
CAACCCCCGCCACACAAAGGCAGCCGCAGCTGGACGGGCGAGGGACACCGCGCTCCACGCCAGGGCTCCGGTGCATCGTCTCGGCTGGTCTTCTCCATACTCATGAACATACAAAGGTCAACCCCTATCACGATAGCACGATATGGGAGACCGCGGAATAAAACCCAGGATTTTGAGGAGCTCTCGTCCATACGGTCCATCGAGCCAAGCCAGAGTTTTAGCCCGAATCTAGGCTCGCCGAGCCCGCCGGAGACCCCCAACTTGTCGCATTGCGTTTCTTGCATCGGGAAATACTTATTGTTGGAGCCTCTCGAGGGAGACCACGTTTTCCGAGCCGTACATCTGCACAGTGGCGAGGAGCTGGTTTGCAAGGTAATCCCTCTCCTCCTTCCTCTCCCCCCGGCTCAGCCCGATGCCGCGCGTTGGTTTCCCGTGTCGCAGGAGGGCCCGGCACGGTGCTGTAGCTCAATTATTAAACAGTTGAGAAACAAAAGGCGAGGAGAGGGGATTAAAGGCGCATCCTGTAACTTTTCCCTCTCTCTAGACAATGGCCACGTTATAGCGGTGGCCCGGAGCCAGTTCTGCCTCTTACCCGGGGGATATTGTTCTGGAAAGAGCCGTCCTTTTAAGTAGGTCTTAACGTGAGTTCAGATCAGGAGAAAGCCTCCTCATCTTCCCCACTCTCACTTTTCAAAATGGAGTAGGGAATCCCCAGCTAATTTTAAGGTGTCGGGACCTGCTGGCTTCCTCGATTTTTCCTGTCCCTTGTTCTGTGAGTTGGGGTACAGAAGGGGATGGAGAAGCAGACAGCGGGGTGGTGGTGGGGGGGGGAGATTGCCATCAGCTTTGTCTTTAAAGTGATTTTTTAAAAAAAGAAATCCACATCGCGTTAATCAGCCTGAGCTCCCTCACCGCGGAGGTTGTTTGCAAACAGCATCCTCCCCCATTGCACAACTGAGCAAGAATAAAACCTGCACACCTACGGTTTTTAGAAGAGCAGACAAAATAGCGATCCCACTCTTTGTAGCCTGCCTGCTTTTCTCTGCCTCCTCCCAATTTGTTCCCACTATCCAAAGGTGAGCTGTGGGAAAAAGAAACCCACATGCGTCTGTGGAGGGATGTTTTTCCTCTTTTCCGGTTGAGGGAATATTTTCCTTTGTTCCTAAATTGTAATTCTCATTGTCTGTGGTGACCCAGACGTATGCCCAGCAAACTGGGGCACTATCCAGTAGTAGTTTTTATAACTACGTAGCAAAATGCAACCTTGCAACGCACGCTGCAGTGTTTGTATTGTTCCCAAAATATGGAATTGTGCCATTTGGCTATCTTGGGCAAATTTCTGGTGTCGAACTAACTGTAAAACGGAAAAGTAGACATATTATAGTTTATTCGTATTCCAGGGATTAAATATAGCATTGCTGACTGTTTGAGACTTTCTCATACTTGATTCATGAGAAGTTATGGACTAGACTGTAGCAGGGAAGAGAAAATAATTGCTCCTGTTTGCTATTTGTAAAGATTGGAGTTCAGAGGGCAATTTAAATAGGCTGACTGATTGAGTTATAAAAGCTGATGTTAAGGCAACCTAGGACTTTGTGTGATTATTTAGGGGAAGAAAGGGCCCGTGACTTTGCAAAGGACTAATATTGCATGCAGAACTGAATGCTTTGTTACTAAACTGAAGCAGCACATGAGAATTTCCAGAATGAAAGCCCTGCTCGGCGCAGTAGTACAGGGCTGCACTCTAGGACATTGGCATCTTTTCATGAAACAAACAGATCCCACAAAGCTGCTGCTCTGCATGAAATTACAGGTGAACTTGCATAGCGAGTCGTAAAGCGGGGGCTAAGCTCTTCTTTGTTTCCTGTTTGGTTTGCTGGATTAAGGCACTGTTTTGATAACAGTATGAACAGCATAACTGCAGCTCACAAAGAGTGGACTCGAATATTATTTTTTTTTTCCTTCCCTTTAAGCTGTGTGGTTTTGAGCTGATCCTGACATTTGAATAGTATCAGTTTTTCCATATGTGTGAGGCACTACTTCTAGCTGTGCTCCAAAAATATGATCTTAGCCTGAATTGCTAGTTTGTGAATACACAGTTGTCAGTCCCGAACTCATCTTAATTTAATGCGTGCTTTAAAATGCCTGCAGTATCATGGCTACTATTTGTCAAGTAGCCTTCCGGCTAAGAGACCTGCTATCTGGTATCTTATTGAAGATGCTCTCAGAGATTGCTTGCAGAAACATTGGTTTGGATAACAGACACATACTGATGATTCTCAAGATTCATTTGGCTGCACCCACTGACTGTACAGATGCCGTTATTTGCTTCAAGGCTCTGTGGCATCCAAACAATGGTAACTTCTCACTTCCAATTCCCAGCAAGAACTAAATCAAACTGCAGCGTATTGGACGTTTGCTGAATCGAGGCCAGGGATCTTAAAAGCTGGGATACAAAGAAGCCCTTTATAAAAGGTATTCTAGACTGTAGCAGTATGATAGCGCTTCCCATCTCCCCCCTTTCAAACGTAGTGCTGGTACGTATCCAGACCTACTTATTGAACACAGCCTGAGAACCACAAAAACGTAACTCGTTTATATCAGCATAATCTGGTTAGGAGAGAATTCTGGAAAGGCTTCTTTTTCACATGAGGGTTTGAGCTACACAAATGTTCCTGCTTAAATTTTATTTTGCGGCAGCCGCTTTGTAGAAGGGCCATTCACTTACAATGTAGTAGTTAGGCGTTTTGAGATCCAAATGTCAATGAATTCTCCTCTGGAATGAATTACACACCAGGGATTTTAGCAACACCCCCTCCCCACCCAGGTTCTGCTTCCCTGGCGCCCTGTGTCACCAGAATGCCTCAGTGCTAATCTGCACCCTGTAAAATGTGTTGGATCTGTTTGGCAGTCTGCCTTTAAGGTTGTTTGTGCCTGTGCCCCAGAGTACAGCAGCACAGGTACGGGGTGGGGAGAAAGAGGTTTGTGAGGAGGGGGTGTCCCAGTTTCTTGGGGTTTGAGTTCTTTTCTGCGGAAGGAGTTTGTTAGGGCTGCGCTCTGAAGCGATAAATGAGCCAGGTTTTGAAGCCTCAGGTAAATTTTTATTGAACTGTATCTCTCTCACTCAGTTTGGAAAGCTTTTAAAGCTTCAGAGAAAGCAGGGAGATTTGGTTCTTGGAGAGGATACAAATACCCGCTACTGGAATACAGATACTAGAATACAAAGAGAAGAAAAACAGTTGCAGTTTAAACCATTTGGTTAGAGACCTATTCCAGTTCTTCGTTTTTATGTTCAGGTAGAATGACACACGACTACCTTAAATGCTTTTTGCCAAAGTAACAAAACACCCCAGAGTAAGTTACATATTAATAGAATTTTTATGTTGGTGGAAATGCTAATCCCTTGCTTTGCAGTACCTCTGGAGCAGGTATAATTAAAAATAAAAATCACTCCTATCAATACTTCGCTCGTAGTCTCTTTTAGCACACTGGCTTCTGTTATTCTCAATGAAGCCTTTCTTCTTCTAATGTGGGCATTTCTCAATTGACTCAAATACTGATTCATTCGTCATCACTAGATTATAGTAACTTTTTATATTTGGGTTTCCCAGCAGCCTTTTTAATTCTTCCAGCTCATTCATAAGATCAGTGATAACATACTTACTAGTAAAGGGACACTTTGCTTTTTAATGGAGCACTTGATTGAAATGCAGAGAGTTCGGGGTGGTTTTGTCTTTGCCTTTTGAAGGATGTTTGTCTGCACTCCAACAGGCAGGGCTATTTCCCTGGTTGTCCTGATCTTATAAACAGCCATTGTAAAACTGAGACTTTGAAAGTGAAAGTGACTTTGCTGTTTGTCAGACATGAAAGGAAGGCAGGAAGTAAATATGAATAGTGCTAGATGATATTTTAAATATGAAAATCCTTAAAGCTCTAATGGGTTAATAAAATCAAGAGAGAGAGGCATGTGGATCAGGGTGGATTTAATATGACAGCTACTCTCAATGCAGAGCTCTAGGCCATATTCTCTATGAGTTTATTTGGATGGAAAACAGAAGATAAACACATTTCCTTCTGAGTACTGCCCTCATACATTGCTAGCCCTCACAGTTTAATTCAGATTACATTCTAAATTTGATGGGCTATTAGCTAATGAAATGATTCTCGCTACAAGTTTTGAAGACTAGCCTTTCCTGTCAAGGTTGCGTGCATCTCCTGTGTGGGGTTGTGTAGTCTGCTTTGTCTTGTCCTCGGTGCTGTGAGATTGTGACATCCTGTTTACATCAGTGCAGCTTCAGCATAAATTGTACTTAGAGATGGTTCTGTTAACAGAATTAGATGTACCGTAACTCCACTGTCCTTCTTGTGGCTAACCCTGGCTTTACTGTCATTGTTCCTGCAGGTGTTTGATATTGGCTGCTACCAGGAGTTATTAGCACCATGTTTTTGTCTGCCTGCGCATAAAAATATCAACCAAATTACTGAAATAATTCTTGGGGAGACAAAAGCGTATGTGTTCTTTGAAAGGAGCTATGGGGACATGCATTCGTTTGTTCGTACCTGCAAGAAGCTTAAAGAAGAGGAGGCAGCCAAACTCTTCTATCAAATAGCCTCCGCTGTTGCACACTGCCATGATGGTGGACTGGTACTGCGAGATCTCAAGCTGCGAAAGTTTATTTTCAAGGACGAGGAAAGGTAAGAGTCTCCCTTACTTTTTACAGGTGGGGGTGCCTGAGGTCAGATAATCAGAGTTACAGGATGCTGTGCCCTTCATTGTCACCCTGCCATTCGTTTGTGGTACGCAAGGTGTTACACTTGGCTTTCCTCTGGAACCTGGTCATAGGGTGGATGTGCCATTTCACCTTCTGGCTTAGGCTTTGGAGTACAGTAAGTATAGAGTGCTGTTTGCATCCGTGATTGGCCTCTGCATCTCACACCAGAGCAGCACCCTCGTTTCTGAGGAGGGGACATCTCCTGGAGGAAGGCTCTGCATAGGTGTCTGGTGTAAAAGCTCCGTTATCCTAAGTGCTACTGATGTTAAAAGAGGAAAGGAGCAAAAGATCCAGTATGTTAAAGCGGGCTGGAGACTCGAATGGCTCATTCCAGTGAGGAAGCATGAAGAAGACAAACAGCCAAGCTGTAATTGCTGACATAGGTTGGAGGGAAGGGCCACCAGTGCTTTGAAGGGATGCTTTGAGGGACAGCTTCTTGCTTCCCATGCTGGAAGGGTCTGGAGGCTGCTTCTGAGAGTATTGCGTGGTCACTAATCATAGCAAGACTAAAACTGCCTTGCTGTGTGGGTGCATGGTTTTAGTATCAGAGCTGTTGTGGTACTTGGGGAACTACCGTTTTGTTTTGTTTCTAAAAATATCCTCCCCGCACACCCTTCTCTCTTAATAATGGGGTAGTAAATTATTTGGGGAAGGGGTATGGGAAGGCAGGAAAAGAAATAATGCCGGATGCTCTAGGTACATCTTTGAAGTGCTGTTCCTGCTGCTGACCCATAGCTGTACTGTTGAACCTCTGGAAACTTCATATCTCCTTCCTTGTGGTTACGAGTTTTCAGTATGTTACATCATGTATTTGCTTGCAACTTCCACATAAAGCACCTGAGCAATGAACGCTGTCAGATTCATGTCAGACTTTCACAGAGAGATTAAATTGAAAGATGACCATTATGGAAAAAAAAAGAAACTAAATGGGGACAAGAGCCTGCCTTTGTGCTTCTTTGTGCTTCCTTTCTTGTGCATGGTGGAGGATGGGGAGGTGTTTTTCCCTTTTAGTTAAATCCCATAAACTGCCTGAAAGCTTGTTCAAACTGTTGCAGAGTGAAATAGGTGTTCTAGAGAGCTTTGTTAAAAATAACTGGTGCATATCAATTCCATTTGGGGCTATGTGGGGAAGTTAAAAGCAAAGGCCAAGGCACATAAGTTTTCTACAGGCTCAGTAAGTCCATGCTTTGAGAATTAGAAAAAAACTAATACACAATTCAGTCACTAAAAAGAAGTTCCTGGCCTTAAAATGAAAATGACATGCATCTATCCTGTTGAAATACCCTCTACCTAAATTTTTCTGCAAGCTGGGTTTTGCAAAATAAACTTCTCCTTTTAATGTCTTTACAAACTGAAAAATAAAAGACATATTTTCACTTCTTAATTCAGTTCAGGCAGTTCTCTGTAAAGCAAATAGCTATTCTCTGTTTTTCTGTCACAGCCCAAATATATATGACTACCCTTTCCTCCTCTTGAAAGAAAAAAAGCCTAAAATGAAACTATCTTAATGTCCATTCAGAGAGAAACGCAAAGCAGATAGATGTAAACTGCACTTTCACAACTTTTACTTGGAGTTTAATAGTTAAACATCATTACAGCACATTTAATGCAGTTAAGAAGGAAATTTGTACAAAATAGTTGGGGGATTGTTTTCTGTTGTAGCGGATAATGTCCTAATGTTAAAATGGATTTTTTTTTTTTTTTTTTTTTTTAATAAGTGAGGTAACAAGTTGTATAAGACTGTACGCTCCTGAAGGAGTGTGCCTTTAAACATGTTCACTTAAGCAAATAAATACTTTTTGAATAGCAATTGCAAAGAAACAAAATATTTAAGAGAAGAGAGAGCCCTTTCCTTTCATGGAAAACTTCCATTTGCTTCCTAATAAGAAATAAGGAAATACTTTTCCAAGAATACCCCTTTTCTTGGCTGCAAAAAAGCTATGCTGCAAGCTCCAATGCCTCTCTCTCTCTAAAAATGAGTTTTTTTTTTTTTTTTTTTTTGTGGGGATGTATGTAAACTTGTGTGGTTTTGTATGAAGGAGGGGACTTGGCGAAGCCCTGGGGCTCACCCTGGCTTTCCGCTCTCGGCGACGGCAGCGTGAGCTCAGAGCAGGGCAGTGGGTGCAGACGTGGTGAATACTTTTGAACTCCTACCCTGCCGCTTACTAGGAACTGAATGCAACACGAGGCACAGGGCCAAGTCCTTTAGCCACCCAAGAAGAGTGGTGCGTACTATAATAGCAGTGTTTGCTTTTATGAATGTTTTTAAATGTAACTGGAGTCTGCAAAATCACGCAGTTACTCACTTTCGAACAGTGTCTTGTAATTATACAATAATTCACTTTAAAGGTCAAATGTGACTTGCTGGTTATTTTGAAGATAATCATAATGCGGTTTTCTTCTGGACATAATGTTGATTTGTAAGTAGAGAGGTATTGTAATCCTTTCTCTGCTAAATAAACAGAGATGAAATAGTGTGAGATAGAAATAGACCCGAACAGCGACTGTCTTTTTTCACATGCTCTGATCGTCAGGCTGTAATCGGTCATCACTTTCAATCTGCTGCTATATTTAGGCTGAAAAATCCTCCTGGTCCTTCCGGGTTCACGGAGGTGTCTGTGTGTTGCTCGCCCCCTTCGGAGCTCGCCTTTCCCTGGGGCTGCTGGTGCTGAGCACCTCTGCCTTTGTGAACCTGCCGTCGGCCCCGGTGCCTGGGCGACGGGTTCTGCACCATGTATAGCTCTTTGATACCCGTCATGAACCAAGGAGGGAGAAAAGAGGTGAAAAAGACGTTTTGAGAAACGTGGGTGAACTCCGCTGCTGCGCCTGGTCTGTTCTTCAGTGAAGCTCGTGCTCAGTGATTCTTTTCCTAAGTGTTTCTTCAAGTCTGTTTTTCTGCAGTTCACCTTTAGTACCTACTGCTTTGAAACTTTCTCTTTTTGAACACTCTCATGGCTTTTTTTTTGGTAGAAGAAAAGATGGGAAATCCAGCGTGCAGGCAACACATGAATGGAAAACTCGGTTCTTTTATTATTTTTTTTAAAAAGGTGCTTGTCTGCTCTTAGCTGAGAGCTGCCAGACTGGAGGAGCCAGAGAGAATGTGAAGGATATATGGAAGTAGTTCCACTCCTTTAAAAAAGAAAATCAATTAAAGCATTTCTTAGTACCTACTCCTTCCATTGATGCTAATGATAGAAAGTTCAATATGAAATCAGAGCTCCTGGAGTTTTGCGGACTGGTACATAAAGCATTGCAACTCTTTCCACCTCATTCCTGTTATCTAAATTACAACTGGAATTCGAGAAGATTCAGGCTCCTGATGTAGCAGCATCATGAGTGCTGTCTGCTCCTCCTGATGACACTGCTAAGAATGCATGTTATTTGGATGTTGCAAATAGCAGTGCCTTTTGATGTCTGTAATGAACTGGGAAGTAAGAAGGTAGAAAAAAGTGACACTGGAGGCCCGTAGTGCTGAGCGTTTTATAGGGGTTCTAATTTTACCGGTGACTTTCTCTTGATTTGCTATATCAAAGGTAGATTGTGATGACATGTTATACACATGCAGTAGTAAGATGTAAATGCATCAGCGCTTAAAATTAAATCCAAAATTTCACAGTGTGGAAATAAACAAAAACAATTTGTCTGTGTTTCAAGGTACTTCATAGCTTCTTTTTGTCCTGAACTGCAGAAATTTAGAAGAGATGGTAAATTGCATTCCATGAAAATGGTACATGCTGTTGCCAAGCACCTTGGATCTTCTATGGTGCTTTTTTTTGTTTTGTATAAAAGAAGTTTGTGGGGGTTGTGTTTTGGGGAGGAGGTGTGTCTGTGGTTCCGTTTGCAAACTATAGGTGAAATAGCCAGTCTTGTAGTATTGAAATTTCAGAGTTAAGCTCCTTAAACCTGCAGCTGGTCTTGATGAAGCAGGACTTCTAAGACATTACAGCATGGCTGGAAATGTTTTGTAAGACTGGGTTAGCAAGCAGCAGCACATCCATTAAATGAGGGCAGTGATTTTCAGAGCACTGAAAATACAGAAAACAACACTGACTTGGGTCTTGTTGGACTTTCTAAAGCACCTATAAGATTCTTGAATGTTTTAAAAATTAGGTCCTAAAACTTCTAAATAAAATTTGAATCCAAAACAGTAGAGATGAGCTAAGATAAAACATGTGGGTTTGTTTTTTCTCTGCTTCCATGCATGCTGGTTGCTTTTTCTTGTCCTGGATACTAAGCCAGGTCAACGTTGATGTTTGTGGGACTCTGGCTTTTGATTATTTTTGCTGTGTTTATGTCATGGTATTTACAGTTTTCCTTGTACAGCCTGTCCTCGTAGTAGGCCCTTGGGCAGAGAGTGACTGTGCCCTTCTCCTAGCTGGTGTCCCATAATGATGTTGCAGAATGGGTAGGTCGTTTTAGGTTGTGCTAAAAATAGCACTCTACACTGTGTCTCGCTAATAAAGTAGTTCATCAGTCTGATACATAGCAGATGCTTTGAGAAAGAGCCACCTCAAAGATCTCAGAATTAAATGAAGCATTTCTGTGTTGGTTGTTCCAATGGTTTTCTTAATACAAGAACATTTCTGCTGTCAAGGAATTACTAATTTCTTTAGTGCATTTTTAAGCCTTTAATTATATTAAAATATTAGCTGTCGTAATATTTGAAGCTTAAAGACCTTGTACATTCATCATACTTGTTGAAGGAAAAATTAAAATAATTTTGGTATTTAGATATTGTAATTTTCCTGTATTCTTTGAGTAAATATGAGAAATGGTAGGCAGGTGGGATTCAATAAAAATAAATAGAATTTGACACTTTTTGCTTTGTGCCAGAGGAATGCAGCCAGTACAATACACTAATTTAGAAAGCCTGTGTTAGCATAACATATTTATTTGGTGTTCTTAGAATGTGGGGTTTTTTGTTTCTCTTTTTCCTCTAGAATTTCTCAGCTTTGAGTGGATGATGCTTTAAGATAACCTAGTTATGCTGTTTGCAATCCTAGTGATACAAACCTGATCCCATGAAAAAATACCGAATGCATATACTGACCTTTTTCCAAGTAGACATTTCATTTTCTTATAGTTAGTACTAAGTTTCCTCCCCAGCATTTCTCAAATTGTAATGTGATCAAATGCTTTTTCCCCGTGGTGGCAGAACTTGCTGTTTTACTGTACGATTCAGTAGAGCACAGGTAAGTTAATGCTTTCCCTAAGCTGGAGAAAGACTTAAGGACTTTAAGTGAAAGAAAATTAAACAGAAGTGCTCTTTAAACACCAAAAGATTTAGAAGTATAACCAGTCTCCATCTGTTTTGTCATTTAAGCATTTCACATTACCCAGAATGGGGCCACAGGACCAGAGAATCATAGGTCAGATATCAGCCCAGAAATTACTGTTATTTTGTATCTTCCTAGAATATGGGGAGGAGGGCGAATTTCTGCCCAGGCAGCAGATCTCTGCTGTCAAACTCCGGAGAGAGGATGAAGTGGTTGCACAACTGTTTTCTGCAGAAGGGTTCGTGCTGCTGTTTGCCTTCATGTGGTTTGGTTACTAAGCCTCTGTTTTCTCCTGGCGTTCCTGGGAGCACCGCACTTTGGATTTGTTGGGTATGCGGCACCCTTCCCAGTGGGGTGCGGGAGGCTATCTGTAGATGTCCATCATCACACCAGCCCTGTGAGGTGCTTAAATCTCCCGAGGGCATAGATAGTCATAGAGGTTAAGTGCTGTGCCTAAGGTCATAAATGAAAGCAAAACCCAGGGCAAAGTTGGCTGTTGACTGGCCCCAGTGAGGATGGGAGCTCCAATAGACCTTGAGTCAGCTCAAGGCCCTTCAGCAAGATCATGAGTGGTGAGAAGCTTTGCTGTAGAACCCAGCTCTGGAGTTTGCAGCAGGTTTTGCCCTTGGACTGTGCTATATTTAGATACTTGGCTCATATTTGGACATGTGTCTTTTCTTCTTCACACTTCTTTCAGTCTTGCCCCATTGCAGTCTCCTGCACTAGCTCTGCTGTTGGGTGGTATGGAGGTGTAACCCTGTGCCATGCTTGGAGCAGGAGGAAAGCCCTTTAGGTTTGGCTGGACTGCTGCAGGTTGTTCCATGTCCTGTCCAGCTAACCTGGCCACGCTGTGTGACTTCATGGGGTGCTTCTGGCTGAACGCTGTGTTACATGTTGGCTGTAATGCCAGATGTGGTTGGTTTGGTTGGGTGCCTGTCACAAGATGCCCGTCATGGTAGTGATCTCTCTGATGATGGGTGCTTTGCAGCCACTAAAAGCAGGTATCTCTTGAGACATCGTGCATTAAGAGTTCCATAGCAGGCAGGTGGTTGTTTTGAAGACTTGAAAAGCTCTGTCATAGGCTCAGTGCAAAATACTCCATGTTGGCTTTTGAGCAGAACCTGAGGATATCTGTGGGCATCTCTGCTGGGGGTGAGGAGGGGAGGCAGGAAACCCCAGCTAGGGGCAGCTGCAGTGGACTGTCACAGTGAAATTCTTCTGCTGTTTTGTCTTCTAATTGTCCTTATCACACTCTGAGATTACTTCAGGCTTGGGAGAGGAAAGGCGGAGATTGTAAACAGGAGCCAACCTGGGGCTTATTTAGTCTTAAGCACCTGCTTCTTGGTAGATGTATATTGCTTGGAGACAGGTTTTACAGTCTCTTAAGCAAAAGGTTTCCAGCGGGGTTGTGAAAGAATGGGCCTGTTTTGTCTTAGAGGTGCTGAGCACCCAGTGCAGCCTCAGAAAGTGTAGGGTTTGTTGTTTTTTTTTGCAACGTGCTGTTATGTTAACAAAAGATGACTTTGGTCTCCTTTCCCTGTGGCGCTTCACCATGCGTTGTATGAAAAGACCTAGAAAAGATGGTGAAGGCAGCATACTGTTGACAGCAGAGCCTTTTAAAACTCTGACCTTCAATGTGATCTGAGAAGATAAACGTGAGGTGAAATAGATGCTTATCAAATAATGGACTCCTTGCAGCACTGCAGCCGAGCCCCTCCATGGAAGGGTCTGCATTGGGTTTCAGAGCCAGCACCCCAACACGTGCATCCCTACTGACCTACCTACTTTTTGGGGAACTAAGTATATATGGCATATGGGACTGGCTGTTCCCAGCCAGACCTATTTGAGTGTTGTAAAGCTGAGGTCTTTGGGGCCCCAGCCTTTCCTGGAGGTGTGTGAGGAGATGGTCTCGGAGCATTTTTTTACATTGAAGCCTGTAGAGGAAAAGCCGGCTTCAAACAAGTTAAAAGCCCTAAGTTGCTGGGTCCTGAGGGAGCGGGACAGGGCTGAGCGTGCTGGTAGCATCCCTTCAGAGGAAGGGTGGAGGATATGTAATTTTTAGAGGCTTCCTCATTCTGCGGAAGTACCAGTGAAGGAATCTTCCCTTAGGAACAAGGTTCATCCTGTAAAGCCGTACTGTCTGCAAGTCCCAGTTGTCTTTCGAAACATATCCTTGAGCCTGTTTCATTATGCAAGAGACTGTTTGTCTGACAGCCTTTGTGCAGGTTTTGGGTTGTGTTGGTTTTTTTTTCCCCCTGAAGTTGCGTAGGATGTTGTGCGGTGAACTCCCAGGCTGTGTGCTGTTACGCACTGGAAGGGATCTTGCGGTGAAAGGAGCAGGATTTAAATTGATGGCATAACATTTCCCCTCTGATCCCGCCTGCCTTGCCGCCCCCGGAGGAGATGGGGTAGTTCTGAGTTCAGAACCAGCCTTTGCACCGAGCTGCAAATCATCTGCGCGGGGTTTCGTTAGCCGCCTTCCCCGTCTCGCTCCCTCTGTGACGGCAGCCTGCTTCTGCATTATTTAGGAGAGATTTCCTTCATTAAAAAAAAAAATCAATTAGCAAAAGATAACTGTTTCCAATGTTGAGCTTCCCTTTTTTTTTTCTTTTTTTTTTTTTTCCCCCCCCTTGTGACTCTAATGGCATGATTGCATTCATGCTCATCTCATCTTTACGATGGGGTGCTAGCAACTGACCTTGATTAAATGACCTGTAAATTATTGGCCACACAGGAACAATCCGTGATCTACTGGGCATTTGATGGCTT
This sequence comes from Calidris pugnax, assembly GCF_001431845.1. Lineage (NCBI taxonomy): Eukaryota > Metazoa > Chordata > Aves > Charadriiformes > Scolopacidae > Calidris > Calidris pugnax. The sequence goes on from NW_015091064.1 coordinate 6,056,874, forward strand.
GAGTGCCTCTACCTAGGGAAGGGCTTTCCTGGCCTCAGTCAGAGTAATGTTGAAATATGAGGTAGGATTGCTTGGGTGCCTTCATTTTTTTTATGTGCGAGTTAATTTAGGGGTAATATTGTGAGGCACCTCTTCCCTTTAGAAGTTGCCATTTTATATTTACCTGCAGTCATATTAATAAAGCAGTAATTCAGATGGCCATGACGGTTGTTTCCCGATTTCTGGAGGCATGAGGCTGCTATATAGAAACTGTAAATTTGGATCATCTAATTTTGACCCAGCCTCAATAGCAAGCGGATGATGTACCTGGAGTGTCTGAAGCAGGATGGCTCCTTCTGTCTGCTCCCCAAGCAGCTGATCAGGTTGTCATCTGGGGAACGATGCTGGACTGAAATTGTGGGTCTGGTCTGCAGTTAAGTGTTCCCCAAATGGTAACAGTGGCTGAGCTGTGGTTCAGGTGTTATTTCCCATACAGATGGCTTTGGGGGCAAACTAGAAGCAACTGCTTTCATTGATTCAGGCATGGACTCCTTTACTACTGACTGTTCACTGCAGTAGAGATATTTTCCTCTGAAAGACTCAGACTTGCAGTCACTGTTTCTGCTTTAAATGTTCCAGTTTGGGTTTGTTGTTTTTTTTTTCCTCCTTATGAGCTTAGAGCCCTCTGAATAATTCCACTGATTTTGGTATGGAAATTGTGTTTGCTTTTGGAGAGCGAGTGTGAATGCCGGGTTCTTACAGCCCTGGCTTCGGTGTCAGAAGGCAGGATAGTAGTTTGCCAGTAGCCCCTCGGCTCCGCAGGGAGGAATAATGCGAATCACTAGGAAAAAAGTGGAGGGTGGGCAGCAAAACCGTCTGCCAGCGATGGGTGCTAACTCAGGAGGTTGCATTGAAGAATCTTCTGGAAGACATTTAATTGATTAGGTTTTGTTACATTGCTGAAGAGCAAAGTCTGAATGCAGTCAAGTAATGAATGGCATATTGATAAGAAATTCAGAGTGGTATTGTTTTTCATGGGTTTCCCTGACGGTTTCTATGGGGACAAAGACGCATTTCCCGTCTGAGTGCTGCTGCTGCCCTCTGATTGCACTTCTGTGGTTTCATTCACCAGTAATGGGAAAGCATTCATAGGCAGAATAGCTTCCCCTTTTTAAATAGCCATGATTCAGGGTTGTATTTTTTTTTTTAATGCATTAGACTAATGCAGTGTTTTATCAATGATCTGATAGATGCATAATGCTCTTTTTCCATGTCCTTATTCAGGGTCTGCATTAAAACTTGAAATTATGTACTGTAATTACGTAAGCCTTAACAAAAGTCTTTGTTGCCCTACAGTATGTCTACAAAGTGATTCTCATCCGGCTTTGGCAGTAGCTTACATTTGAACTTCAGGGATTAATTTTGTTGCAACCATTTGAATGGTTGAACTCGAATGCTGAGGCTTTTGGAAAACTTTTTCTCCTGTGGGGGTCCTTCAGTTGACTGATGCGAGTTAATTATTTAGAGAATGAAAGGTTTTTAGGAATGTGACTCTTTTTTTTTTTTTTTTTTAAAAAGATAATTATTGTTGTTTGTCCTTTTTCTGCTTTGTAATGGGAGACACTTCAAAGCTGATTGTGATTTCACATTTTCAGTGTTTGGTTTTGAGTCAGTCCCTTGTTTGCCAAGTGCCGAATTTAGGGTTGTCCGGCTACTCTGCAATTGGATGCACTCCCCACCCTTTGCTGTAGAGGTTCTGTATTCTCAGAAGCTGTTTGCAGTTCTGAGGGGCTGTTTGTTGTTGTTGGCTTTTATTCTTTTTCCTGGATATTTGATTTCAAGGCTTCCTCTGAGAGTGTGTGTGGGAGAGAGAGATTGCATCTCATCCAGGGTGTCTCTGCATTTTGCTGTATTTAGACTCCCCTCTTTCCCAGTTCCCTCCACCACCACCCCCCCAAAAAAAAAAGTCTCTGGCTTGCAGAAAACAGAGCTCTTTTAGGCAATGCTTGAAATGTGGAGGAAGAGAAGGCCAGCCAGAGCTGTCAGCTCTTTCTTGCAGAGATGGGGTGCTGTGCACTGGGGAATAGCAGCTCCTGAGCCAGGCTGCTCCTTTTTTGATTCCCTGAAAAACCGTGAAATGACTGTAAAAAGGGGAGGGAGACTTGACGTTTACACCCGTGTCTGTAGCCTGATTACAGATTGTATTCTGAGGTAGGGAAACCCATCCCTTGGTGGTGCAAACAGGCTGGAGTGGGTCTCCCAGCCCTGGTGCTGGCTGTGGCAGGGGGCCTTGGGCGAGGATGGAAAACCTGCCTTGTCACCTTCTGCAAAGACACTCAGCTCTTGCAAAGGGAAGTGGGAATATTCAGGTTGCTTCTGGTGGTAACTGGGAGGGAGCAGAAAGTCACGCTGAGGCCGTGTACCTGGCAGTACGTGCTGGAGAGAAGCGTGTACTGGTGTGGAGTGGTGTGCCCAGTGCCGTACCAGCACCGCCTGGTTGAGGAGGAGCCATTTCACCATTCGTACCTCGTACACGAGGGTGTTACTGGTTGAGGGCTTGGAGGCTGGCGGGGAGGGAGGAGGAAGAGGAGGACTGAAGGTTGTGGTTTTGTTGAATTTGGGACCTTTTGTTTCCTCCGAGCCTGTCAACTCAGCCGGATGAAAAACCTGGTTGGAGTGTTTGCTTCATTTGGCCACGGCTGATGGAGGAGCAGGCAGATAAGGGCCAGCTGTTGTTCCATTTGCTTGCTTAAACAAAACCCACCGTGGCACGCGTGGATGGCTGCAGGCTGCAGCACCTTGCAAGAAAAGCAAGGCAGGGATATGGCTTTCATATGCTGCTTCTGTTTCATTTTCAAGAAATTATTTCTCCTGTTGGAGAAGGAGGTTAAGGTTTTTTGACACACCTTGCAGTCTGTTCTTTACGGTTTTGAACCGCATCCATTGCTGTATTGCTGTAGAAAATAAGAGATTAGGGAATCCCAAATATTTTCTGTAATATAAAAGCATCTCCATGAACTGTTTCTCTAAATTCTTTGGCAACTCTCAGAAATGTAAAATAGGATGGGAGATTAAGCAGCATTTCCCTGTGCTGTTGACACTGGGATGGCAGGGGAGCGTGTGTGTGGGGTGAATTTCCTCCTGTAAGTTGTTTATAAGTAGCGTGCTCTGCCCTGCTCCCCGTGTGTGTTCTGCTCCTGTTAGCAGGAGTCAGTCCGTGCTTTCCTGTCTGGCAGTTCAGTGACTTAATGCACGTTTGAGTAGTTGGCCTCACCGTTTTATGGCTGCGTGTAATTTTCTATGGAAAAACTGAGGTGGGCGATGCAAATGGAACCTCAACTCGTGTCCCTGCCTCCCCTTTCATTTCCTCCTCTCTGTTCTCTGCCATCCTTTCTCTGGGCGTTTCTCCTCTCTGTTCTTCCTGTGCTGTGCAGGTGCAGGAACATAGTAAAGCTGAGCGTCGTGACAGGACTCTTCTCCAGTCACTCTCCGGTTTTGGACCCTCTGAGCTGTGTATGGAGGGAAATTGCTATGGCCACGATAATTGTAGTTAAGTTTCTCCTTGCAGCCAGCTTCTTGTGTGAGGTATCAGTGCTGTAAAGTATTGTTTGAGTGCTAATGAGGGGGTTGTCCATCAGCAGGAGAAGTGCAGTTAGGCTGGCAATGGGTAATTAAAAAGGAAGCAGGTGTGTTGCGCAAACCCCATCAGCATCCGCACTGGAGGAGAAAACAGTGGCCTGTTTGAGGAGGGAAGGAGCTGTCTTGGCACGCTCTGCTTGGGAGCCAGGTATTCTACATTCTGTGTTTATGACTTCCTGATTCAAGGCACGTTGCCAAAGGAGCTTTCACCTCTGCTAGTAAATGTCTCTAGCTGTTGAAAAGGTCCAAGTGTCACTATGAGAGTTTATGGCACGGTTGCCTCTGGAGTACTCCATGGAGTAAAATGCTCTTCTGTTGGTTCAAAGAAGATAGTGCTGAGCTGCCCTGGAACCAAGTCTAAACCAAAGCTGGCCCAGCTGTCTTTTGCAACTCAAGCCCGAGCAATGTTGTCTTCAGAAAACATTTAGGAAACAGGGCTCTCCTTGTCTGTTTTAATGCCTGTTAAATGATGTGCTTTAGCGAAGAGATGGGAGTTCTGCTTTCTGGGATGAAACTCAGTCCCTGCCTGTGGATGTCTGCGGTGTGGGAACGTGGCCATGACACACGGCTAAGAGTGATCATACAGATGGGTGAGGTTGAGGGACGAGGACAGTAATACCCAAAGCTGAGTTATGATCCCGAGTTGTTGAAAAGAAAACCTGCACTACTGCAAGGTCACTCTTCCATCCAGATGCACTGGACAAGTCCCGTTGCCTTGTACTGATATCTGCTCTCAAAGCCAACCATTGCTGGCAAACAGTCTAAAGGGTAATTGGTAATCCTTTTGGATGCCTTTAACAGGGACGGATTTTTAAATATAGTTACAGACGCTAGCAGTGAGAATTAAAAGGAAAGAAAGGTTATATTCATCTAGTGCTATGACAAGCAAGTTTGGCATATTTTTTTTCTGCTTCTTTGTGATACCCATAAGGGAAGAAAATTCTCTTGCAGAGATAATTACTGCGGCACAATGACAAATTCACAGTGCTTTGCAGGCAGAAGGAGTTTGCAATCTAGATAAGGCGTCCCTGTCATCTCTCTGCAAGCCCTTTGCTAGCCTTTCTGTTTGTTCCAACGTGAGAAGCTCCACTGGTTTGGCGGGGTAGATAAGCTTGCTCTTAATCTTGGCATTCAGCTCACCTGATTCCCTTTGCCCAAGGGTCTGTTCAGGAAGACTGAAATCTGTTAAAACTTTCTCTTCCTTAACGCTGGCTTAAAGAAAAATGTTGGTTGGTGAGAGGGATCGTTTAGGGTCAGAGTGACAATTTTATTCCTGTTGAAACTTGTGGAATTACAGGTGCAAGTAACTGTTCACCAGTGTGGCAAAAATAACCTTGTCTAGTTAGGACTGGACTTGTATTAGCCATGTGTCCTATACAGATACATTAGAGTGCAGCCGACAGAAATAATCTTGGGGCTTATGTCTCTGTTTGGATATCATGTCTACATAAAATTTACCAAAAGCACAAATATGGCAATTACTTTCATCTTTTTAAGACCTTACTAATGGTTTTAGTGGATCTAACTGTGAACTTGTAGCTGTGTGTGTGGCAATATTCCCTATAAGTCTCTAAATCTCCAAGTGGTATAGAGGAAACAGTATCAACTAGCTGTAGGAAGTGCTGTGAGTGGGATTTTAAACTGATGCACTTCCGTGGTTGTTGAATTTTGTAGAGTATTACTGTCATAACCATGCAGTTGTAGCAGCCCGGAATTTGTGTTTTGATGTTTGCTTACCTTGATGGCTTTGTGTTTTTTTTTTCCCCGCAGGACTAGAGTGAAATTGGAAAGCCTAGAAGATGCTTATATTTTAAGAGGAAATGATGACTCTCTTTCTGATAAGCATGGATGCCCAGCCTATGTGAGTCCAGAGATCTTGAACACAAATGGCAGCTACTCTGGCAAAGCAGCGGACGTATGGAGTCTAGGTGTCATGCTTTATACCATGCTAGTTGGACGCTATCCTTTCCATGACATTGAGCCTAGTTCCCTCTTCAGCAAGATCCGTCGTGGGCAGTTTAACATTCCAGAAACTCTATCCCCCAAGGCAAAATGCCTCATACGTAGCATACTGCGTCGGGAGCCATCGGAAAGGCTGACTTCACAGGAAATTCTGGACCATCCATGGTTTTCTACAGATTTTAATGTATCGAATTCAGGATATGGTGCTAAGGAAGTATCAGATCAGCTGGTGCCTGATGTCAACATGGAAGAAGACTTGGACCCATTCTTTAACTGAGCACAAAGACTGGTGTTCAGAAGGTACACAACCTGGAGATGGACACATGAAGGAGCCCTTCCTGACCGTGTTAAATCACATCCTGCATCAGCCTAGCTTGGTAGCAAAAGACACTCAGAGGTCCTCGGATTGAGAAGGAACCTCCACAAGGAGCTAATATTACAAATGTAGCATGGGGACAGATTGGGGGGGCGGGGGGAGCTTGCTATCAGGTTAGATTGATTTGGAGGAGAAAAGGCAGCATGGAGCAATTGTAGCTTCTCACCTTTTTGGAGCCAAGGAGACTGCACATGCCAATTCTGGTGCAGCTGTATCACTCCTGTTTCTGTTCCATTAAAAATAGTGATAACTCACGACAAATAGAAACTTTTTTGCCTCAGCTCACATCTTGGCATCGCACTGTTAGATATTTAACTTCAGCCATTATTCAGGGAAAGTACAATTGGCTAACATTTTTTTTAATCGGATGTCTAATAATTAATGGGATTAATTTAAGAAAAAAATTAGGTGCACAAAGACGGACATGAAAAGTGGGTGCTAAAAACAAACAAAATTTCAGTTCATGTCTCTTGATAGCTATTTTCAACTCATTTCTTCTAAATAAACTACTTAATATTCTTGTCAGGAAATGACATTTTAATGCTTTGTTCCCTTAAGGGGAAGTAACTGTCATTTAACAAGCTGTTCTGTTTTGTGTCAAATGGTTTGTTGCAGGAAGCTATTATAACTCGAACTTCCAGATGCATTACTGCTATAATAGGGGAAAAAAAAAATAAAAAGAAGAAAACTATATAATTTTTTTTTTAAAGATAAGAGATACTGGCTTCCATATCTGCCATGCTGCACGTATATGACTAGAGAGGGCAGAAAGCCCTTAGTCGTGTCTTTATCTGAGAACCGATCTCTCTTCTTTAACTGACTGGCCCATGTGTAAATAGAGGGCTCTTTATTATTGAAGAAGAGTATTGTAGGGTTTTTTTCTTTGAATTCCTCTCAACTTGGGAAAAGAATTGTTTGGGTTTGATTTTTGTTTATGTCCAGAATAAGAAATAAGAGGGTATTAATAAGCTGAACATTTATATTACAGATATTCCTCTTGAAACATACACAGTAATATGCACCTTTTGTATTGTCAAGACTTATTCTATTTATTGAAGAAAATGTCACAGTAGTGATGTATTAAGCCAGTACTTCAATTACGGGTTGACTTGGGATGACATGTTACATGCTGTAGTTAACACACTTCTTTTCTGTTCAGGTATTTCTGTCCCTAAATAACTTTTTATTTAGCTTTTTTTTTTTTTTTTCTAGATAGCTTTATTTGATTTAGACTGGCAAATGTTTTTATTACTGCTTTTATATTGCTGTATGATATTGAAATCTCTTGGCATAAATATTTGTGTTTCCAGTACCTCAGTTGTTCTGATATTACTGCCTGTATACGTTTTGTGAAGTGGTCATGTTTTTTGGGTAGGTACATGTGGACTCTGTAGTATGTAAATGTTACTTGAATTTGTGCTTAATTATAGTATGTGGCATGTGCGTACAGCTACTTGGCATTTGACGTATGGATGCTATTTGCCTGCCTTGCAGGAAAGTTATGGTCCCACTCTCAAGAGGATGTTTCACAGTTCTTTATCAAGAGACAAAGCTAGCTGCAGCTGACCTGCCTTGGTTCTATTTTGGTAACTAAGAATATAAAGGAGTAATGTTTTTACACTCTGAAGATGGTGCTGTGTCAAGAAGGACTTTTTTTTATTTTATAAGTACCTTATAGGAGGAAAGATTGGTGATGTGCATGGTGGGGTTTTACTGCCTCTGGTGCTTTGTCATGTATTTGGTTTAATGTTTTTGTCCTAATCTCTTCAATAAATAAAATTGTGCATATTTAACTAAACTTCAGTGGTGAACAATGTTCTTACTGAGTGTCTGAGGTGCTGCAGGAGTTTGCCCCGTTAGGATCATTTAGCTGGTATTTTTGTGCTGCTAACAAGCTCTTGCCAGACCTGTGAGCTGAGAAGGCTTAGCACTTACATTTACAAGGTAACGCTGTAAGCCTTTTCATCAGAACTTTTACCTTTGGCTATGAATGAAACTGGCTTTTATTTTCTTTTGGCTTGTCCCTACCACTTATCAAGCCCCTTTGCCTTTTTTCAAGTAGGGTATTGAAATGCAGTAAGAACTATTTCTTTTGGTGATGGGAGGCTCTTTGGCTGATGAAGAAGAGGTACCAAAATGGAGCAAGCTGGCACATGCACTTTCCAAAATCCGAGAGTTGTGCATCTTGTTCTTGCCCCTCAATTCCAAAAAGGATGGATCTGAGCATCTCCTAATTTACTGTCTTTTATTTAAGACTGGATAGTGTTTCTCCCAGTCATCTTGGATAATAGTAGATGCACATAGTGAGATCACGTAGGTGTATGGGGAGTAATAAGGTGCTTTGTGAACATGGGGCAGGACAGATGAATCCTGGTCCATTAAGAAAAGGCCATTTGAAGGGGGCTTTGATTTCAATCAGGATGCAGTCTGGTTTTAGCAGTTCTGTTGTTTGAAAGAGCTGTAGGTAGCCAATGATCACCCCTAAAGAAGCATCCCTCTGGTCTGAACCCCTCCACTTCAAAATAAGAGTATTGCACCGAAACTGCTGGCAGAGGGGTTGCTGTCAGGCTGGCTAACTGTGCTACATGATTTCATCCGTGTGTTGAATATTTCAGTTGGTAGGTTGAGAATTAAAATTGTTGATTGTAGCACCAACCAGAAATGTTATTAACGTGTAGAAACTCTTAAAGATCAGTTTTTAAATGATCTGTGTGCCTGCAGCCAAAGTTTAAATTACTTGAAACTCTTTCAAATCAAACTCCCACAATAAATGTGCTTTATAGAAAAAAGCAGATTGTAATCAGTCAGAGAGAGAAGGGGAGGGGGGAGCACTGAGGGTTTCCCTCTCCCCCACTAAAACTTATGTGAACGGCTTCTGTTCTGTTTGGGTGGAAGTCGATAGACCTTTTTTGCAGCAACCTGCACGCCTGCTTTTTCACTGCCAGTAATTGTATGAAAAATGTGGCTGACTAATGATTGCTCATTTGCAGTGAATTTTTTATTTGAGGCATAAGCTTTCTTGGTGTTGCTGCGGAGGAATCCTTTGGCAGCTGAAGTCAGCTTTATAAAATGCTGAAGGGGTGCCTTGTTTTTGAAGCTTCCTTGTCCCTAATGTGAAACTTGAGAGAGGGATTTGTGATTCAACCAGCTGATTTCTGGCTCTTTTTGTATTCCTGCTTTGTGGGCACTGTTAGTGGAGTACAGGTGTAGCACTGCTTGCTGCAGAAATGCCTCAACAGCTTTCTTAGTGCTGCTTGGCCCTCTATTTGGGTAGCAACTGCAGTGGGATGCAGGATTTTACTGAGTAGAGACTGCAGGATGGGCTCAGCTGCCTCCTAGGCCTGGGGAAAGGGATGTGCTTCTCCCAGCTGTGCAGGGTGAGAAGCCTCATGTAACAAATAAAATATTTTCATAGAACAAGACCCTATGGTAGACTTTGGGAACAGAAGCCCACCAGCCCCTCTGTCCCATCTACTCCCAATTAAAAAAAAAAAAATAAAAAAAAATGTTGTTTACCATTACATTTATTTTGTCAATGCGGCACTGTGTGTAATTTCAAGCTACAGGCTTTCTTCAGGACTGCACAAACAAGTGACACTTATTCCTTTGGCACCATGATGTCATATAACCTGATCCCTTAGCCTTGCTGAGGTGTGCATGTGTTATGGGAATAAACAAGTCAATTAAAAACACATTCTCTTAGAGATAAACCTTGGTAAACCTGTGTTTCTGAAAAGAAAAAAAAAAAAAAAAAAGCCCAACCCAAGCCCCTAAAATCCCAAACCGCACTTTCCTGGCAGTCAGAGAGTGAAGGGTATGAAATGTGATGCCAAGGAAAAATTATTGGGGAGGGGAAAAAATAATGCTTCTCATCCTGAAATGATTATGTTGAAATTTGGAAATGTATGAGTGAGCTCTGTGACTAATAGCATAATGAATACCAAAAGAATTAGTAATGATCAGTTCTTTATTCTTAAAGTTTTGTCTAAGGTTTCTATGAAAAACTTGCTAATTTAATAAGTGACAGTATAGCTAACAACTTAACTAGCTTGTAACTTTCCTATACTTTCAGTAGAAGCAAATGTTGAAAATTGGTAACACGATGGGACAAATTGAAATCAAAGTGTAAGTAAAACAGGGTATAAATGACCTCTAATGTGGTATAATTCCACTGGAACATGAAAAACGTCTGAGAAAAATTTATTTCAAAAAGGGAAAGAAAAACCTTTAATTGGGCCAGTTCTAGCACTGACTTTTGCTTTTCCCAGTGTCCTTGATAGTCACATTCTTGGTACCAGTTCTATGCCTCCTATTCTGCTTTTTTGACTTCTGAATTAAACCAATTTAGGCTATTTACTTGAAATTCTGATCCTCCCTAGAGGCCTCTATACGAGTTTGAAACTCTAGGGCGTATTTGGCTTAGAAAGTTTTAAATACATTGGTGAGTGTATGTAAATGGGAGGAAAAAATTTGTTTACAGTGATGGGAGTGTAAATCCTGAGAAATTCATTTGATATTTGCACTGATGTAAATGAGCGGAATTCATTTCTGAAGCACCTAAATGAGCCCGACTTGTATGCCGAGAGGTGTCATTTATTCTAGTTACTATTCAATTTAAATTCGTTTAGACTCCTCATGAAAAATGGCTGAGCGCAGGAGTCGATCGCATTGTTCTGGCTCTCCTGCCTCCTTCCCACAACATCCATTGCCTGCAGGGGAAAAAATAAAATAATCTTGGTGTGGCAGCTTGTGAAAAGTAATAGGTTAGCTACTGCATTTATTTCTGCTCAAGAGATTACAGCGTAGTTGCAAAGCTGGTGCTGACATCATTCCAAGCGCACAAAAAGCTGACGTCAGTTATACAGCGTATTGCAAGGTGTTTATCTCCATCTGATTAGGTTAGCAGAACCGTACTGCAGAGCCAGCACACAAAGGAGGAAACCGTGTCTTTGTCCGTGCTTCCCACTTGCCCTCTGACACCGGAGTCAGTCCTGGAAAGGCTGAGACATTTCATGCTTGATAAGGCCCCTGTAAAAATCTGTGGGACTACCCCTGGGCTTGGCTTTTGCCTGTCTTCATCTCCCAACGTCAGGGTTGAGCAGGCAGCTCATGTGAGGTGGGCGTTGGGCAGCCCCTCCTCGCAGGGGAGACCAGGTCTGGACTTTTGGCCTCCACAAAGCCAGGCAAAGTGACAGGGTACGTCATGGCACAGCAGTGCCAGCACCGATCTCTTCTGCCTGCTCAGCAAAGTGCGTGCAATCCGTCAGAGGGGAAGGCAGGGGAGATGCTGGCGAGTAGCAGGGCAGGAGGCTGCTGCCCCTGCCGGCCATCCCTGCCTGCTGCCCTGCTACCCTGCCTGCCGCCCCTGCCTGCTGCCATCCCTGCCTGCTGCTCTGCTGCCCTGCCTGCCATGCCTGCCTGCTGCCCCTGCCTGCCATCCCTGCCTGCTGCCCTGCCTGCTGCCCTGCCATCCCTGCCTGCCGTCCCTGCCTGCTGCCCTGCCGTCCCTGCCTGCCTGCCCTGCCTGCCATCCCTGCCTGCTGCCTGCCATCCCTGCCTGCTGCCCTGCCTGCTGCCCTGCTGCTTGCTGCCCTGCCTGCCATCCCTGCCTGCTGCCTGCCATCCCTGCCTGCTGCCCTGCCTGCTGCCCTGCTGCTTGCTGCCCTGCCTGCCATCCCTGCCTGCTGCCTGCCATCCCTGCCTGCTGCCCTGCCTGCTGCCCTGCTGCTTGCTGCCCTGCCTGCCATCCCTGCCTGCTGCCTGCCATCCCTGCCTGCTGCCCTGCCTGCTGCCCTGCTGCTTGCTGCCCTGCCTGCCATCCCTGCCTGCTGCCTGCCATCCCTGCCTGCTGCCCTGCCTGCTGCCCTGCTTGCCATCCCTGCCTGCTGCCTACTGCCCTGTGTCCTGCCCGCAGCGTGCAGGCAGCCCCCAGTGCTGCCGCAGGAGTTGGAGTGAGGCTGCCTTTGCTTCCCCCGGCTGCAGGAGTGTGCTGTAGATGGGGAGGGCAGCAGCAGAAAACAACTCCCTTCCTTCAGTTGTGACCCAATGTACCCCCAAAACCAGACATTTCCAGCTGTAACTGTAAATACTGGTATGAAGAGGACACGTAGGAGTACTGTGCTATATGGGTCAAGCCAAGTTCTTCAAGGTATGGGGCAGAGGTAGACGGGTGTCTGATTGCTGCTTGTACTGAGACCTGACTCAACAACCCACACATGTTGTGCTGTACAAAGATGTCACTAAGTATACGCTTATTTTCTATGCTCACCCTTAAAAGGACAACTTCACTGTTCGCTCCGAGTACCGGGCTTGGATATCTTCCTGTCCTTCCACAAGAGGAGTCTCGTTGCTCCATAAGGACCACTGGTCCCAACTAGTGACCACTCATCTGATGCAATTCAGACTTGATTTCAGTAATCTTTTTTTTTTGTGTGTGGTGGTTTTGGTTTTTTTTTATTCCAAGCTAATTAGTTCATTGTTTCTCTCTTAAGAGTTTATGGTTAAAATTTGATCTAATTCAGTCACTGGAAATAAGGATAAAATTTAGGTAGGCATGCATTTTAGTCAGACTTAGAATATCATGGGTTAATTGGTTCATTGTTTCTCTCGTAAGAGTTCATGGTTAAAATTTGATCTAATTCAGTCACTGGAAATAAGGATAAAATTTAGGTAGGCATGCATTTTAGTCAGACTTAGAATATCATGGGTTGAAAACAAGTTCCATTTCATGCAGCTACAGTTTTATTTTAAAAGCCCATTGTCAGCCTGCTAGAAGAGGGGAGTTCACGCTTAATGGTCACCAATGGGCATTTTATTACTTCATATTTTGTTGTATTTTACTCCCTCCTATGTGTAATCACCATAACTGCAGATTATTTGGAATATCTAAGTGTTCGTAATTGCTAATTAAGAGTGTTAGATTTCACATTAGCAAGAAATGTGCCTGAACCGTGTGCACAGCCTATAGAGCAGCTGTAAGATGGAGTGTGTCTGTGGATAAAAATTGAAGCTCTTCTCGGTACTGAGTTTCTGACAGAGCTCCGTCTGCATTAGGGTAAAAAGATTTTACTACATATAAACTTTTTATTAGAATAAACCTTGCTTCAAAAATTATATAACATGCCTGCTCTCCTCGGTAGCTCAAATCAAGGCCAATCAAATCAACATGCTCAAGATGAGTAAGTACATGCATATTTTACCAGTTGTTACTTTTTACAAACTCTATAATTCAGTCAAAGGAACGTATCTTGGAAGAGCAATGGTATGATTGCAACAGACACTTTATGGCAGAGAAAGAAAAAACATCTTTTTTTTTTTTTCTTTTCAACATGATGAGAAATGTTGACAAATCCGTTCTCTACTGTGTAGAATATTGAGTCTTTGCCCTGTCTGAGGAGCTGATAACATGAATAACCAGTGATCTCATGTAACCTCAGGACAGCAGTGAGATTTGTCAGGAAGTTAGCAATGTGCTGTCTTTAATTTAAAAAAAAGGAACATCAGCCAGCATGAAATGCATGATTCAGACAAATCCACTGACATTTCGCTATTGACTGCAGCTGATAAAACTGGAGTAGTTGAAATTGTCTGATTTTTGTCTGAAATTACTGATTGATCAGGCCATGAGCATAACCCACATTTTACTGCAGGATGATTTTTTTCCAGGATAAATTTAGCTGTGTGTAGGAAGCCAGGACAATGTCAAGGTTGCATTTATGTCCTCAGAGCACAGGAGATGCAGGGTGATTCTGCCCTTCCTCTCTTTTTTTTTTTTTTTGTCTTTCCGAGTAATCTGTCTGCACTGCTAAATGTAAGGAACATAATTGCTTTTGCCCCTTTTGTAAGAGGCCTTTTGTTACTGACCTATTCTAGAATGTCTCTGCCTGCTGCTCTGTCGAGGGCCAAGTGGTATTTTGAGTTCTACTTATTTGCTAGTTGAGCAAGAGGAAGCCTTTGCCTTATTTTTTCCATCAGGTAAACCGGGATTGTACAACTGATTTTGCAAAATGCCTTGAAATCTCCTGGTAACATACCCCCGTGATATATCATTCTGCTCCTTTTTCTGCAGTTCTCCTTCAACAACACCATCGCCGTTTTCTGTAGTTAGTAATACTTAGATAAATTAAGGTTTTTGGTTTTGGATTGTCTTGCCTATAAATAAGTTGTGAAGCTAACAAAGGTAGCAGACATAGGGTATTTTATGCAAGCAATCATAGACTTTTGGTTATCTGGTTTCCTAAATTGCAGAACAAAGGCTGATATCCCTCAGTGATTGTGTTTAAACGGTTTCATGTTCTGACTTTTTCTACTCTGCCAATACACTTCTCTTTTGTTTAAGACAACTGCAATTGTAAGTGATGCTTACTACCTTGGGGTTTGTGCTGCTAGGTCACTTAGAGTGCATTTGGAGGCCACCATGGTGAGCACATCATAAAAGTAAGAGAGAAATGCATGTTTTATATCCAAACGCTATCTATCTCAGAAGCACCAGACTTTTCTAAAGGGTAGAAGGCTTCTCATCTTCTTTCTAATGAAAGGTGGGATTACGAGACTCTGAATATTGCTGCTCCCATCCATAAGTAATGTTTCTAACATTGTAGCTGTTGGATGCCAATTGTTCAGTGAAGTGGAAAAAAATATCTAAACCACATCTTTCAATATTTCTTTGCAACTTCTTGACACTTCAATTTACTGTGAGTTCCAGTTAGCTGAATCAATAACAGATATAATCCCTAGAGACCTAGAAAAGACCTTCTTTTAGGAGGTTAGTAGATAGGCTGTAGGCTTCTTTGTCTGGCATGGCATCATCGTGCTTTTGCTGCAGAACTAGAAGGAAGACTGTGATATTTAGGGCAATTTCAAAGCTTGTTCCAAGACTGTTTTCACAACAAAAGGTTACCCTGTCAGAGCACAGCAGGGGAGGCTGACCGCACTTCCGGAGTCAGTATAGACAAGCCCAAGCTTTGTTCTGCCTCTCATCTCTTATATCAAGCTCCTCGCAGAGGAGCAGAGAAACCCACTGCCAGCTTTACACGTACAGGGAGGACAAGGACAAGATTCAAACCATCTAATGCTATTGAAGCTGGGAGTAATGGCTTACACAAGTGGAATTTAGGGGTGGGATTTATCCGGCTAAATGTTGACAACTGTATTTCTCTCGACTGACTATAAAAGGAGCTCAGTGTGACTAGCTCAGGCATAGATGTCTAAAGTTAGATGGGATTAATCCTCCCTGCTTGCCAGAGCCCCAATTCATTTGCATACACAGAAATGTCTCCTTGCTTTTGAGATACACCAGGTATCCCAGACATCTATACAAGGCTTGCAAATGTAACACAGAAGCTGTAGAATAAGGACCTTTTGTGAAGAGACAGCTGGAGATGTGGTGGGGTGCCCTCAAGCATCACATATGGCAGTGGATGGGCACGTCTATATGGGCATCCATGTAGATTGGTCCAGAAGACCTTAACTTTTGAAAATCTAAGATTCAGAACACCATTGTCTCATTAGCTTGAGAGTTTCCTAGGTGTCAGCACTTGGATACCGTTAAAAATGTAAATACATGTGTAATTTATGTGAGAAGATGGTCTCTTTCCCTCTTCAGAAATGGCCACTGTGAAATGAACTTGCAAACATTGGTGGCCCAGAAGGATTTCAGGCCAAAGGAGGCCTGACCCTTATCTGATATGTGAGTAAGCGCTCAGCCGCAGGCACATGTGCACTGCTTTAAGCCTTTTACATCAAGTAGTAGCATAAATCTTCTTAATAAAAAATAGTAATGATGAATGTTGATATATCAAGATATACTGGGAGACTGAATAGAAGATGCAGAGCAAGTGCACGTATTTACTTTTTATAACATGTCACTATTTTATTTTCCTCCTGTTACACCTCCATGTAGGACGTGCACCTAGTGAAATCAAAAACTACAACCTGTTAAGCAGAGAAATTAAATGCTTTAGAAAAGCATTTCCCATTTCTTTCCTTTAGTGTCCACCAGAGGATGTGCTCTCTGGCTCCAGAAGCAGATGGTGTAACTCAAATAGCTCATTAAAGGTGCCTTGTGATCCTTTCTGTTGTGTACATGGCACTTTAACCTGTTTGCTCTTAGACTTTCTCCCCCCACAACTTCCCACAAAAACAAGTTGCTTTTTATATGAGAGAGAGATCTTCATGTTGTCAGAGAGGAAGATTCAAATCGGGCACAGCGCAATAAACACACCACTTGCAAATCTCTCCGGTTTTAGGCAGTAGGAAAATGAGTTCCTAGCATTTGCTAATACTTCTCCAGACAAGTGTGTTCATTAAACAATGTTAATGTTTTTCTTCTCTTAAAAGCCAAGCTATGGTATGAGGCAGCCTTGTGTTTAGCAGTTGCTCACTGAGTAAAAATCCTATGGCAACCAATAAATGGAAGCCAAAAAATGTTGCAATATTATTTTAGAGGACTCATCTGCTTATTTTTACAGTTAGCCTTGCATAACCTTCTACATTTTTGGACTGTGCCTTATGTAGAATATTTCTTAAAGTTTCCATTTATTTCAATTGTACACTGCACGTTAGGAAAAGTCACTTTTAAATGAGTCACAAATACTTTCCCTTTATGATGTTATTCTGCCCTTCTATAACCTATTTATGTACTGCCCTTACATAATATTTATTTGATATTATATTTTTGCTGAGGATCTAACACTAACTTTTTAGTCTTCAAAGCAAAGATGGAAATAGTGTCATGAGGGTATCTTGAAATGTGTGTGCTTCCTGGAATATAAGCATGTGGACACAAGAAATGATAAGTATGGCTCCTGGCTGATGACCAGAGCTGGGTTTGCAGCTTGAGCCATCCTGTATCTCTCGCAAGAGTGTGTGGGGTTTGGGATGAGGGTGTTTTGTTTTTTTTTTAATTTTAATTTCAGGTTGGGTTTTTTTGTGGACACACATGTTTATAAACAATGAAAAAAAGTCTAATCATGGATTTAAAATGACATATAAAAATTAGTATTTAGTATTAGTGCAGCTCAGGTCTTTGGTGTATCCCCACCTCTGTACTACCCTGGCACAACTCACAATTATCAGTATCAAAGACCG
This sequence comes from Calidris pugnax, assembly GCF_001431845.1. Lineage (NCBI taxonomy): Eukaryota > Metazoa > Chordata > Aves > Charadriiformes > Scolopacidae > Calidris > Calidris pugnax. The sequence goes on from NW_015091064.1 coordinate 6,073,918, forward strand.
CATCTGTAAGATTCGGCCTTGATACAGATATGATGGTCAAGCAATGATGTATTTTGCTCTCTCCTTCCACAAAAATAGCAACAAAATCGTGGCAGTACGTTCATCTTTAGCCGACAGTATTGCAGTACATGAACTGCTTCAAGCCAGCTCTCTGTAGATTGGTTGGTTGGGGCCTGATGTTGCAACCCCATCACCCATGACGAATTACACATGTTACTGTTGCAAAATTGTATTCTGAATAAATAAAGGCTTGGACCTTTTTCTCCGTCTTTCTTCAGCAAACAGGATCTTATGTAAAAGTGGAGATGGATGAGTTTGGGTGCCTGCATGCCTGCATAAGGGTGTGCGTGCACATGCATAAATGAACAATCCTAAATTAGAGAGGGGGTGGGGACCGTACCATTCTGCTTCTCACACATCTCTGCACAAGCTGGATAAGAAGCTGAAATAGGAAATAGTGACGTATTCCCCAGTTGCTTCAGAGCATCACAGCTTATTTCTTCAGCAAGAAGAGCTGGGGAAAGGTTTGGCACTTCTGCAGGCTGGAGGTTTGCAAGCTGTTGTGGCTGCTGCTTGAGAGGGGGCCTGATGGGCGGTGGCAGGACCCTTCCCCTCACCTTTTCAGAAAATCCTTGCCCATGCAAATGTACATTTTTTGTAATTCAAAATATGTGTTACCTTGTGCACATATATAAAAATAGCAGGGGAGCCAACCAGCTCAGTCCTTGGATTCCTTAAATACCTCAGCTGGGTTTCAGCCCCCTGAGCTTATGTTTCTGCAGGAAGGATGTCTTGGTTCCTGTACAGTTCTTGCAGTCTGGATCAGCACAGCCTGTGGAGCAGAGAGAGCGATTAATCTCATCCCAAAGTAGACACGGATATTTGATCAGATGAATGGCACCCTACACCCACTGCCTGGGAGCTCTTTTGTTTTTCAAATAAGGAACCAAAACATCTAGCTCAAATATAGATGGCAACCCTGCAGCCACCAGAAATCAGGACAGCTGCATCCTACTCCAAGCCTGACACAGTCTAAGAAAATCAATGTAATACTTTCCATTCCCTTTGGTTTCCATGGGCCTTGAACAAGAAAGTTAAGCACAGAAAATGAAAGAAGTATGTGTACAAACAGGTATTTTTCTATGTACAAGTATGCATTTATAGATAATAAGGTAGAGCATAACTGTTCATATGCTAATCCTATTAAAATGTTTACTTAGATTCCAAGGATAGTTTTTTTGCTCTATGTTTGTATATAAGAGCATAATAAATTCTGAATATGACTGGGACTGAGGGTCCTTCTGACTGTTGAAGTAAAACTAATATATTAGAGTGGTTGAATAGTTTTAGGATCAAGTACAATATGTCCTGTCTAACGAGATCAGCAGCCTCCCATTCTTCAGACAAGGCATCTGCTCTGTTCTAATTGAATTCTTACGGGTTTTTTTTGTATGAAGGGAACAAATTTTATGTATGAACTTTAGCTGCAACTGACCTAGTATTGCAAAACCCATTTCTCACAGAACCTAAGCAGGTTTTAACCCAGCTTTTGAAAGGAAAGCAAAATATAATAATCTATTTCAGCAACTGTACTCAGAAGATAATCTATTAAGGGTAAATGAAAACAATGGAATAATTTTCTTTTTATGGTCTTGCTCTGAAAAAAGGTCACATAAAAATCTCATAAGCTGAGTTATTGTTTGTCATTTTAGATGTTCCCAGAATGCCTTGGAATATCAGTCCAAGAGAAACCAGACAGTATATTTTCTGAAGTTTTTTTCTTTTTTTTTTTTTAAGCAATAGTATTTTTAGTTATATCCAACATTATATTACCATATGTATTATATTACTATATTTAAGAGGAAGCAATCACCTTCAGATTTATGAGAAAAAAGAAATAGCAGGAGATTTTTGAAAAGTTTAAATTTACTGGTTTGATAAACATGGTTTACTGGTTTATAAAACTAAACAAGGTGTGACATTGTCAACAGCAATCCTTCCTGATTCACACTGATGTGTTGGAATTCTGTTGGGTTTATTGCTGTTGTTCATTTTGTGAATATATTTATTCATGCCCAGTCCTGACTGTTAGTGGAAATACTGCCAGGAACAAGGCTTTTGTCATGATGGTCACAGTCACGAAGCTCTAGCTACAAGGTGCTCATGCTGCCCTAAGGAACTGCCCGTATGGGTTCATCTATGACATTTGGACCCAGTTTCAAATATTCCAGAGCAAGAACATCCTGTGGGTTTTAGGCAGCCTGGAACCTGGGTGGGTTTTAGGCCCTGCCTGGGGCCTCAAAGCATCTTCTCACCTGCAGCCAGCACTGACAGACCCAGGTGGGCATCAGGCTGGGGCTGCTATGGGGATCCCCACAGCTGCACTGTGACTGCGGTAGTGGTCAGGGTGTGCAGGGCTCTGTAGTTCAGAGGAGCCCTGAAAAGCAGTGCTGTGACACAGCTCAGTTTTGCAACACACCTCACTCAAACTTTAGATAGTTCAATGTGAAAAAAGTGCTGCAAGAGCAAACTCAGTATCTTCATGAGGTGAAGGTATGTGGACTTTTCCTTTATAAACCACTGTAGTGTTTCTTGCAATAGGAAATGTAAAGGGATATTGTTGCAAACTGCCTGTACTTAGAACTTGCTGGAGGTTAAAGCAATACACATTTACCCATCTATTAATTATGGTAGGTTAATTATAAAAAAACCTCCTTCCTTCTGGGGATTCTTTCACTTCATATTTCTACTCAAAGTGAACAGCCTTCATGGAGGGGAGGGTGTGAATTAAGGAGAGAAGGGTAGAGGTCAATTTATTATTTAAAAAGAATTCAATTTTTATTTTACATCAAAATGTGAAATTAGACATAGAGGAATACAGAGCACTCTCTCCTCCCCTCTCACAGCTGGATATGCTCTGCTGTCCCTTTTTCTTTTGTTGCTACTGTATCATTTTTCTCACCTCCCATAGTGATGCACAACTCCCAGGCAGCAGTCAACACATGAAAGAGTTTCATAGATTCACACATGACATCTTTCCAGTTTGTATTGTAGTGCTGTCTCCTCTCATATTTTAACAAAAGTTTTGTCATTTTAGAATTTTTTTTAAGACCTCATCTTCTGGAGAACTTGGTCTAGTGGGAGGTGTCCTTGCCAATGGCAGGGCGGGTTGGAACTTGATGATCTTTAAGGTCCCTTCCAACTCTAACCATTCTATGATTCTATGATTCTGTTCCTGGTTTAAAATTTATGTCTTTTATGATTTGAGAGTCAAGCTAAAATGACTGAAATGCATAAAGCATCTTCAGATGTGTTTTTTGGCTGGGTGGTTTTTTGTTGGTTTTTTTTTTTTTTTAAGTTTAAAGGTTTTAAACAACCTGTGTGTGTTTTGAAGGCCTAACTTGTTTGTTATTTTTGGTGCTGAAGCTGAACCAAACTGCAAAAGCCAAGAAATGTTGTAATCACAACTCTCTAACTACTGTGTTGTAATCTTATTTCATTCAACTGCCGAGGGCTTATATGACCATTGAAAGGAATGCAGCCCTGGCTGGGTACTTTTCCTGTACAAAAATGTTAATTTGTTCCATGCCTTCACCACTTTTTTGGGTAACTATGTTCAAGGCCAACTTTCACTGGTCACTCCAGGTGAGTGGAAGGGGACAGAACAGGAGCCTAAACTTCCCTGTAATTTCTAGACATCTCAGAAATTATATCCTTTAAGTGCAGGGGCTTTTAAAAGTTTTGTGCTTTAGTGATTTTTAATAACATACATTATTGCTTTGCAACTCAATATTCCTCTGCAAAATATCCCAAACATCAGAAATAAAGGACAGTAAGAATGATGCACATTATTAGGGCAATTTGAAAAGCACTTAGATGGACATTTCACGCCAGGAACCTTCAGGACTAATGGTGTTTCACTCCCTAGAACTTGCATTCCCATTTCTGGCATGTGATATGCTGGGGATAGCTGTCTTTCAAATTCCACACTTGTGTTTGGAAATAACTGTGTCTGATGCTGAGTTTCACTATCATTTGGCCCAATTCATACTTAACAATTAACCTTATTGTATTTTAATATTTAATTTAACATTTTAAATATTGTATATGATTATTGATATTTATAATGAAGATAAAATTATTAAACCATATTGTATTAAAAAGATATATGTAAATATTACATATAGTTATTAGCACTATATAAAAATTTATATATTAATATATGTATATGATTTTAAATTATCAATGTGTTTATATAAATGTACTTGTATACAGACAAAACCAAAGTCCATTTTGTGGTCTTTTCTGTTCATCTAGGTGAGGAACAAGTTGTTCTTATGCTGCATGACACAGGGTGATTTCATCAGCCTGCTCCTCGTAGCTCCTTTCATATAAACAGGGCTAAGCAGAGTCACCAGCAACAAAGGAACAGGTTGCAAATGCCTCATGGCACAGATTTTCCTTTCACACTGAGGAGCTTCCAGGGCAGAATGACTCAGGTGACTGATAGTATTAATGCTAACAGGAAAAGAGATAAAAATTTGGATGGAACGAATGCAGCCAGCTGATAAAAGAACTTCAGTCTCCATAGTCTTCCAGTATCTTTCTGATCTGATTCTACTCATTTTGCACTTCCCTTCCCTTCCCTTCGCTTCCCTTCCTCACATTTGTTCCCTTTGTGCCTCCCATCCCTGTGAATGGTGCTGCGGCTCCTGAATTGAGGAGTGTAGAGATCTGAGAAAGCAAATTCTTGCTATAGAAGAGCCACTATAGCACAGTTTCTCCCCTTCAAAATCCACAGTGTGAAAGGGATGTATCCCCCCTGCCCCCCTGTATTCCCCACGTTTCACATGTTTGGAGAGTCACATAGAAAGTGAATACAGAGGGCAATTTTTAATTTTCGTGATTGCCTCAAGACATTTAAGGCTTTATGCTACAGCACAACCAGTATCCCCAACCTTATTACATTCAATCAAACTTGAATGTGCTGTAGCAGAATTTCATTTAGATTTTGTAAGATCTGGCCTTTTGAAATCAGCAAAAATTATAATGTTCCGGTCAAAGTTTGTCCAGCAGATGGCAAGTCACTTGATTTTGCTTAAGTATGTCTCAATCTGTTAAACAATAAGTCTTTTCTTTGCTGAAGTAGGACTGGTGTGCATGCAGTAAGAATAAGATCACTCTAACAGTTTTGCTTTGCTTTTCTGTTCTATATAGTGATAGTTTGTAAATACACTGTATTAAAGAATGTTTGGTTAGCAACATGTGAACTAGGCTGATAAAAGTGGAATTGACCCAAACTACTCAAACTCAATCTAATAAGATCAAAAGATATCAGGGAATTTTTGCTTACTGGTTGGTTGGTTGTGTGTTTTCTTTGTAGCTTATTGTTTCACAGCTGCTAAATTTTTGTTTTGAAGATTGTCTGAAAGCAGGACTGTAAAATCACAGAATCAGAGAATCGTAGGGGTTGGAAGGGAGCTCTAGAGATCATCTAGTCCAACCCTCTGCCAAAGCAGGTTCACCTAGAACAGGTTGCACAGGATCTCATCCAGGTTTTGAGTATCTCCAGAGAAAGACACCCAAAACCTTTCTGGGCACCTTGTTGCAGTGCTCTGTCATGCTCAAAGTGAAGAAGTTTTTTGTCATGTTGAGGTGGAATTTTCTGTGTTCCAGCTTGTGCCCATTGCCCCTTGTCCTGTCACTGGGCACCAGTGAAAAGGGCCCCATCCACCCAGCCAGTCATGCCATCGTAGAAGGGTATCAGATTAGTCAGGTATGATTTCCCCTTGGTGAATCCATACTGACTGCTCCTGATAACCTTTTCCTCCACATGCTTAGAGAAGACATCCAGAATGAGCTGTTCCATCACCTTTCCAGGGATGGTGGTGAGTCTGGCTGGCCTGTAGTTTCCTGGGTCCTCCTTCTTGTATCAGATTAGTCAGGTATGATTTCCCCTTGGTGAATCCATACTGACTGCTCCTGATAACCTTTTCCTCCACATGCTTAGAGAAGACATCCAGAATGAGCTGTTCCATCACCTTTCCAGGGATGGTGGTGAGTCTGGCTGGCCTGTAGTTTCCTGGGTCCTCCTTCTTGCCCTTTTTGAAGGCTGGAGTGGCACTGGCTTTCCTCCAGTCCTCAGACACCTTTCCTCTTCTCCATGACCTTTCAAAGATGATGAAGAGTGGATTAGCAATAACATCTGCCAGCTCCCTCAGCATTTGTGTGCACATCCCATCGGAGTCCGGGGATTTGTGGGTGTCAGGTTTGCCAAAATTATCTCTAACCTGGTCCTCCTCAACCAAGTGAGTCTTCCTTTCTCCAGATTTTTTCTCTTACCTCCAGGGTCTGGGATTCCTGGGGGCCAGCCTTAGCAGTAAAGAGTGAAGCAAAGAGGACTTTCAATAACTCTGCCTTTTCTGCATCCTCCATCACCAGGGCACCCACCTCATTCAGAAGCAGGCCCACATTTTCCCAAGTTTTCCCCTTTTATGACAGGGAATTCTTATGATATTTTTCTACCTGAGCAGGAGGCAGAAAGCTCACAAGAAAAATTGCCTTCATCTTTCCTGGTCAATATAGTTAAGTACTATCTTCTTCATGTGATCATCTGAATAGCACGTCGTTAATTACTAACTGCCATCAGAAAAAAGGATTAAATACAAAGCCGTACATATCCAAGACACTTTTCAGGTGCAGGGATATGTTTGCTGACATTAACCTTTTGTATCTTGATTTTCTCAGCCTTGTTTCTCTGCAAGATACTGCGGACAAGATGCGGTAAGAGAACATACACTTTAAAGGAGAAACTACCTTTGGCACAAAGCTGCTTATGAAATCAGCATCAAGACATCCTAGATTAAATTCAGGCTGAATTCTGTATTTTTAGGAGCATTCTCCATGACTTCCAATTTTCTGTTTTACATACAGTACTATAGCAATCACAAAAATAAAGTTATTAACATAACATAAACCCTAGGCATATATTCTGCTTCTTACTCCTCACTAATTCTAATCCGAGAACGTAAGACTCTTTTGGTTGAATATCATGAGTGAATTAGCCAAATATTTGCCAATACTGAGAATAAGTCTAAAGATGATATCTAGGCTCTACGTGGATTTTTTAGAAGTTCTGTGGTGAAAATCTCAGATCTGCTGAAGGGGACAAAAACCTAGTCATTGACTTCACTGGGACCAGAATTTCGTTTTAGATATTCTACAGGTTCACTGAATTACTTTTCTTTTCAATTTCTAAATGAAAATCTAAAGATTTTCAAAAACTTTGAAACTACTTACTGCTCATGAAGAGTAATGACCATCTGCTTTCTCAGAATTTGGTTCCCTATTGAGCAAAATGATTGCAATGAATCTTTTAGGTGTTTTTTCAGGAAAAATGAAAAAAAAAAGAGGACTGTAATAATTTTATTTTGCTTTGTTGTCTTTCTGTGTGGCTGCCCTATCTCATTCCCTTTGAATACAGTGGTATGCATACAGATGGCTGTATGTTTCAGTCCTCAAGATACCATTCTTTTAAGTAGGAGTGGATATTGGGATGAGATACTTAATATTCAGCTTAAGTATTGGTTTCATTTACAGTCATCCCATGGTCTTAATTATGCCCATTTGGCAGAAGCTGAATCTCTGCAAACCGGGACCTTGGGTCTGGAGTTTCCATGTTCTGTATCTGTGTAGTTTTTGTGGGTTTGGTTTGGTTTTGGTTTTGGGTTTTTTGTGTTGTGGGTTTGGTTTTTTTTTTAGAGCAGAAGAATAGATGAAAGAATGGTCCTGTTTTCCCCTCTCATTTCTGAAGGGAAATTAAATAACAGCCATGGCTCTACATTATAACCTTCCTTTCTGCTTTGCTTTAATTTTAGCCATCTTTTGCTGGTTCCTGTTATACTTAGTTCCTGAACTCTCAGCACAATAAATGTTATTGTTCATGGGGAGAATGAGTTGTATAAATGTCAAGTCATCAACAATCAGCTGGCCAATCGCCTGAAGCCTTTTTTGTCTTCTTCATGAGACATAACTGCAAGTTCTTATTCATATGAATGAGTTCTATACACCTAAGTAGACCTATTGACAATAGCAGTGAATTGAATGGAAAAAAAAAAGGGTTGTGCAACAATGTCTTTAAAAGTCCTTTAACCTGTGACTGAAGTTCTAGTTGTCCCAAATCTTTGGCTGATGGTATAAATTCACTTGCTTCTGGCAACATATACACTCCTATACCATTTTTACTTTTTAAAAAGGCAAATAGAAGCAATCAAATTCAGAAGTAGAAATTGGTTATGCAAATAATTTCAAAAGCAAGGAATGATGCGGTTAGGGCAAAGATAGAGACTCTTGAAATGTTTAGTAAAAATATAAAATTGAATCTGTCTCATGCTATTAACATCTTACTGAATGTTGAGTTCTTTGGAAGAACAGACCAGTGTAGAGAAATCATTATCTTACTTGATACACTAAACTCCAAATTCAAGACTATGGAAGACAGACACGAAAAAGCTGACAATGTTCACACCATCTAAACATGAGGAAGGAAGCTGAAAAGTAAAAACTAGTAATTACAGAGCAATATAATGAAAGGGTATATTATGTTTTTTGCTGTAGCAGGAACAGGCATTAGTATTTACTTGTTCAATAATAATAAATAAAACCAGAAGTAATAAATATATTTCCAATGTTTTTCAAGCAAACAAAATGAAATCTAACTAAGAAGGGGTAAACTCAATTTGAAATTGCTTAAAGTTGAATTTTTAGGCAATAATTATTTATTTTTGTAATGAAACAAGATCGTAGCAGGGGAATTACCAGCATGAAATGACTGGTATCTGGGAAAGTCTCATGTGGTGACTCCTGAATTTACTGTCATGAAGGATAAGCTGTCCATAGCTGTCATTACACGGAATGCTTCTGCATCTTGTTTGATAGGTTGTTCTGTCTCCTTTCTCCTCAGTAATACAAGTGTCTCTTGGCTGCAGGGTCCCTTTCTGGGACCACTGAGCAACACCTATGTTCCTCACCCAAGGTGGTATTCAGTTACCTAAATAGAGGTGTCTGGCACTGTTTGGGACACATTGGGCTAGCCTCCCGAGCTTTCACTTGCTGGTTGAGAAAATGCAGGTCTTCTGTAAGGCCTGTGTCATGTTTGTCACACCAGCACATCTTGTGCATCTCAAATATCAAAAGACATTTGCTTAGGTCTCTGACAGTGTAGGTGTTTACACATGAGCTAGGTGTTTAGGCTACCTGTGAAGTCCATAGAACTGCTTATCTTGTTCTAGCCGCCTCCATGTGGCCTCATGAAATGCCTCACAAACCCTACTGACATCTTCAGCTTTACTTCCCACCAACACATAAACCTTCACTTCAGTCCTATGTACTTGGCCCCAGGCTACCTGGCCCTTGGCTCAGCAGCCAGCACCCACCCATTAACCTACTAGTATCCTACAGGGTCTATCTTTTCTATCCTAGTGCTGAGTGCAGCTTGTTCTATAGAAAGAAGGGGTTTTTGGCTAGATGTTGACTAACAGCTTGGTAACCATCAATGACAGTCCCTCCAGCTCATTGTGGAAGGATGAAAGTCCTTTGTTAAAAGGAGCCGATTGTTCTTTCTGTTTCAACTCACTAAAATCCATACAGGGTACACCACAGCAAATGAACAAGAAAATCAGTCATGCAGGAATTTTGAAATGCCATGAGATTTGTTTCTCTTGTCCAATATCAGTTAAATAATTCTGCCTTTCTGATGTAAAGTTGGAATCCCTCATCTCCATTTTCTGAGTCAATTATACTCGGGACACTGTAAGAGGTCTGTGCAGTGACTGGAACTATGTGAACTTCTTTGAACAGAAGATTTGTTTCCCAAAAGTTTACTTGACATTTCCTCATCTTGTCATCTTGTTGTTTAGCTTCGGTGTCTTATAAGATTGTATTTCTTCTTTTTTCTTCTTCTAGCAGCTGGAACTGGTAGTTACTTCTCATAGAGGGGATTTTTTCCCCTTTACATCCTCTTTCAAGGTGAATTTTAATAATATCTCATATGATAGGAACAATTTTTCTCAGTACTTTTAGTATTTTTTAAAATATCCTTGTTTTTTTTATTTAAAAAAAAAACCTCCAACTTATCAGAAAAACAATATCCAGTTTTTTTTCAACAGTGGAAAGTGTGAATTATTTATAACAGTACTTTGATTATATTAAAAAGCACAATCCCAAGTCTGCAGTACATTACTGGCTCCATTCCTTGCCTAAAACAGGCGTGTTTATATTTTTCCTCAGTAAATATGTGATAATTAAATGCAAATAGACCATATTTTTCAAATGAATTCCCAACCCTGGAAACTTGGATGATGATAATCTTGCCTAATAAATGCACAACTGCAAGTGAAATCAAAGTTTACTGAAGCAGAACACTCTTAGCAGTCAGTAGCAGCCATCACTTAGTGAAAAAAAAATACAGGATTAATATAGACACATCATTGAAAAATGGGTAGCCCTAAGGTATTTTACAATCATGGTATATACCTAAGTATTAATTGAAAACATTCTTTATGGGATGTTCTCAGCTAATCCATTCCTGTAAATTATTTGGCTATATTGAAGTCATGCCTAAGGCTGTCATCAGTTCACTTGCATGTTCCCCATTGTGTGCGTTATCCCCTGTTTCTAGGTCAGCTTTTCAGCCTTTTCCTTTCCTCTTGTGAAAGAAAGCAGTCTCTCTCCCATATATTTCCTGTATGAAGAGAGATACTCATGTTTCTTGGCTGGCAACACCTAGACTTCTCCTGCTGCTGTACAATCTGAGGTCCTGAGTCTCCCTAGGTCATAATGGAAGGGATTTTGTATTGCTCTGGTAGTTGCATCCCAACAAGTGGCTTTGTTTTCCCCTCCTTTTTGATGGATTAGATCTCTTTGCCTTCTCTCGCCAAATCTGCTGGGCTAAAGAAGGGGGAATATCAAATCCCAGAGAAGAGACCATCAAAGAAGGGTTAGCCTGCAAAGAGAAACTGAAACCTTCTCTGCATCCCTCCTCATTCCCTCCTCCTTCTCTCATTCTTCCCAGCATGCTCCACTTCTACACAGCTGTTTTCTAGCATCTGGAAATAAATTATCATATGCCCTTAGGAAGAGCCTAAAAGTGTGGGATCTTCTTGTCTCAATGGCAGGATGCTGGCAAGATGCCGAGCATTGTCTTTGTATTACCTGGCTGGCTGCCCTCCCTGTCCCAAATAACTCGGTATTCCTTGCTGGAATTCCTGTAGCTGCACCCCAGGACCGTATTCCTGATATATTTGGAGAGAGGCCTAAGAATATCTCCTCTTCTTTCTTTATGACTTCCTCACATGAAAGTATTTTTTCCCCTTTATCTAATTCTCCTTACCAGCTAAAGAAAGAGACTGTGTTTCGTTCACTCTTAATAACCTTATGAACAGGGTTGAATATTATATGGCCCATAGGAAGCATGAATTTAAGGTCTGCTGCCTATTCCTTCTGTAGTTCTATCCCTTTCATGTGTCACTGTTTTCTTGCCTGAACCTGGAGAAAGAGAGTAGTTGTGGGGGAGGAAAAGGCAGGTTCCTGGAAAAAGGAGTAGCTGACAGGATGTTGCTTTTGTTGGACAAGATCCGTCCTGTTGACAACAGGGAGGACCCAGTAAGGCTGAGAGTTAGCTACCATCCAAGCAGCATGCTGCCAATCAGAGTTCAGAGGCCAAACTTACATTTTTCCTGCCAAGAAAAGGCATTCAAATCAGGACTGAAGTATGATTTCAATTTCACTCCAGTTTAATGCACACAGCAGAAAAACATGGTGACTCACAATACATTCTTGCCCCTCCAATAAATAAAATTTCCTCTCAGAAGTCCGAAATTTTGAATCAGTAGAGGCATGGTGAGCACTTAGTCCTAGGACACACACAACACACCAGCTGGGCTTTCATTCTGGGAAAGGCCAAGAAACGAACACATTGGAAGTCTGCAAGAAAGGCCCGATTTACATTAACGTTCTGTTTCCTTCACAGATGTGGAAATAACTGCTTTAAAAAATATATTAAAGGGCAATAGCTAATCCTGTTTCCACAACTATAAGTATTAAAACAACCAACCTATGCCCCAAAGCAGCCACCTCCTTACCCGCATATCTTGTAGCTCTCTCCATGCTGTATGGTGAGGGGAGGGAGGTAAGGGACATGATTGAAGGATGTATTGCCACAGACAAGTCTGCAAAAGTAAAGTTACTGTGTAAACTACAAATTTACTCCACACTAAACAGTCTGGTAGGGGAGATTTTTTCCTTTTCTGTCCTCCTTTTCTTGTGGTCCTAATGCCTAATCAGCTACTCAGTCACACAGCCAAGGCCAGATGACCCCCAAAAAGTTGGCAACTGTATTGGCCAGTGGCATCTTTCATTCTTTATCTGTCTCTGAAGGTGACCAGGAGATATGAATAACAGTTTAATTTTGGATTTCACATGCAAGCCTGAGGTTTTCACTTTATGTAATGCTTTCTGAAATGTCCTGAAAAGAACTGAAGAGTTAGGCTGAAGTCCAGGAAAGGAAATGAGTGGCAGAAATGATACATAATCTCCCCTGACATCCTGTTAACACAGCCTCGTGCTTAGCCCATGAGCTCTGCCTTGCCGAGCTGGCAGGGTGAACAAGCCTTTGCCTACAAACGTGTTTTTGCAGCCCTGTCCTGGTTTGCTATGCACCAAACCCTTTGCTTCATGCTGGGTTCTCTGGGCTTGCTGCTCCAGCATTGTGCTGGGAGAGCCACACACAGCACCCCGCGTCCCATCCTCTGGTGCTGACTTTCCCGGCACTGGAACAGGGTGGCCCAGACTGGCATGTGCTCACATCTCTTCTCAGGCATTAAAAGCCTGGTTCAAAGTCCACTAAATGCAAAAAAAAAAAAAAAAAAAGGTTTCATCTGACGTCAGGAAGTTTTGATGAAGCCCTCTGGGAAGAGCTGGGATGAAGGACAGGAAGTACAATGTAATGGTGTGCTTTTTTCCAAATTATTATTTATTTATGAATATATTTATTGACTTCTTTGGTGCCTTAATCATTGTGGAAGCACAACAACTTGATGGATCCCTATTAACATACATTTAAATACAAAAGGGGCAGTTTATTTTTCAGCAGTTTGAGCACCTGCAATTCATGTTAGCTTCAGCTGGAATTCTGTGTGCTCAGCAAATTAAACGTTCAGTAAAGAATGTTATAACAGCATTGACTTTAAGATGAAATCATAAATGCATGAAAAGAGGACAAAGCCTTTAGCTATTTGTAGCTATATTCAATCTGTTATGCCTCTTGACCCTGGAAAAGAAGGTTGGAAAATATCTCAGTGGCTGTGAATTAGTTCAACTCTGCAATTATAGCACCTGAGAAGATGAGAGCTGGTACTTTGTTTATTTTAGATACCCAACCAAAATTTTTGATGGAAAAGAAGGATTAATTTTTTATTACAACACTAATATCAAATTAATCTTAGAACTAAATTAGTTTGATTTACTAATTCTTACAGTCTACCACCTTTCTTATTTGAACTGCTGAGACTACTACTTCTCCAATTCTGGTGAGGAGAATTGAGAGGGTGTGATTTTATGCAACCTCATTTTGCTTCTGCAATATGCCATTCCCCAGAGATTCCCATTTGTGGTGCCTACCATCTAATATCCATACATTTCTAGCAAAATCATGGTGCAAATAAGAGCCGATATGCTTAATAAATGAACTCAAGCTAAGTGTTTTGTATGTAGTAAGTAACTTGGTCTACTGCAAGCTAAGTTGATCCATTAAGAAAGAGACACTCAAAGTACCACTCTGGCCCTGTCTTCAGATCAGTCCAAAAATGTATTAATCTGCTTTGAAATGCCTGGGAGGTGTGGGAGATGCCCATTGAATATGCTAACCAAGGGAAAATGGAGACCTTAAGTGCAGCCAGAAAAGAAACAAAGCCAATTTTCTATCTGCTTGGATAAGATATTACTAATTCAAGAGATTATACATACCAGAAGTGAGATTTTGACTCCTGCTCTTGGAAATTCCTCCAACAGGAAAAGGCTACATCCTTCCTTGGATTTAAAAAGTGTTGTGAGAAAATCCCATCATTGTGCCTGCATTCCCCACCTGACGCAGACAGTACCAGGAAGTCATCAGAAATGCTTTAGCGTCCTGACACAGGTCTTTGCCTTTTCAGGGGATTTTAGAAGTGCATCAGAGATAAGAGGTAATGACCAGTTTGGAGCACTCTGTTTCTTGGTTTCCTACACAGACACACCAGTGTCTTTCTTCTTTCCTATGACATTTCCCACAGTAGTGGACTTTGGGGCAAAGAGGAGCTGAAGGTGCCTGATATTGCCCTGTTGTTTACTTCAGTGGAGTAAGAAAGCTGGAGGTGTGATGGAAAGCGTACAGGATGTCTGTGTAAAAAAAATAAAAATAAAATGTACACAGTATAGAGGAATAAGTTCAAAATTGTCACCCTGTAAATTTGCAGAAATTAACAACACAAATGTTACTTAGAAATGGAGATAAGAGCGGGTAAAACATTGATTGGGCTGGGACAGAGTGTCTTAGCTCAAGTGGTCAGGCTCCAGGTGAAGCCCTTCCCTCTCAGCTGGGACCCAGCATGCATGTTATGCCCTTCACTGAATGAAGGACTGTCCCTCCTACATTTGGAGCAATCAGTTTGTTTATCCAGTGCCGGGAGCACTTGCTATCACATCTCTTTCAAAGGGAATTTTTCTGACTCATGAAAATTAGGGAAGTGCTCAAATGAAACTCCTATTTATTATGAGTGCCTCCCTCAGAGCCCCCTGCTTCAGGGCCTGTGGTAGGAGCTTGTTTCTCTTTTGCAATCTCTTTTCTAATACTTCTTTCAGTAAACAACAGCTGACCCTCATAAGTGTGTGGAACTGACTGGCCCCAGGCCCTCTCGTCTCTGGAAGAGTAAGCTGTGCTATTGCACAGACAGATGCATGTTCTTCACCATGTTTTATTGTTGGTTTTTTTTGGGGGGGGCGTTGGGTGTACAGATAGTTTGGGATGGAAGGGAACCTCATGATACTCTGAAACCAGGCAAGTTTTGGGCTTCTGCAGCTGGTAGTTCTGTTGTCATTTCTCTCAAATGAAACAGTTTTGCCGGGATTTTGGAGGAACCAGGAGTGATGGTCAAATGGCCAGACAGAGAGGTTGTGGTTTTACTACAGAAAACAAAGGAGAGGGAAAATTTGTAAAGTGATATCTGCATGTGATTCACCACTACTACACAAGAGATAGTATTCTTTAGACCCTCAGCTCTTTAGCCTGATTTTTTGCTCTAGAGAGTTTGATGTGATTATTTATTTGGGACATGGAAAAGGGGATGTGGCAGCGTCTGACTGATCTTCCACCAAAGAAAGGAAGATGACGACCACACATGCTGCTGGATAAATAAGGCACCAACATGCCATTGGATATCTAACTGGCTTCAGAACTACAAAGATGTGTTTATTATTTACAAGTTTCCTATTCACTCAGTGCTTGCCCAAGGCCTTGTGGCCAGGTTTGAATCTTTTTTTTTTTTGCTCCCACTGAGCAGTGGTTTATTTTGTTACAACTCATTTCCATACCTCATGTGAGACGAATGTCATTGTTTGATTTTTTCCCGTCTGTTTGAGATTAGAATAGCGATCATAAAGGATCTTTGTGCCAATCCTACAGAGCAGATCCTATCACCCAAATTGGGAACATTCAGATCTGGCAGGGTCTTGAAGTTCCTCATTGAATTCCATGTGCTTTCAGAGGAAACTCACTGGTATATTGGTCAGCATCAGTGGGCCTGCTGCAGGGTGGAGGCCTCA
Organism: Calidris pugnax; assembly: GCF_001431845.1. Taxonomy (NCBI): domain Eukaryota; kingdom Metazoa; phylum Chordata; class Aves; order Charadriiformes; family Scolopacidae; genus Calidris; species Calidris pugnax. Next base: position 6,089,773 of record NW_015091064.1, read on the forward strand.
GTCAAAAGTAACCTTCTTCAGCACGGTATTTAGATCTGTGATCTCCACCACTGATGCTAGAAATTCAGATGTCATTAGTATCATGCAAGGCAAATAAGAAGGTATGAGTGAGGCACAATATCAAGATAGGCTCTATATACAAGTATGCCTATGTGTATCTAATTATAGTATATAGCTGTAATGTTGCTAATGCATTTTTAAATGTGCTCCTGGGTGAACATTTTTACTTTATTTTTTAGGAGAGAACTAAGCCCTTTTTGCCCTCTGCTTTTAGCTTCTGTTTGTTTTCTGTGCACTGAACTCTCCCATATTATTTGTTGCTGTGGACTAGGAAGAAATGTGTAATTTCTCAAAATAAAACAAATATATATAGATGTGAATGATGCAAAGTCCTCTTATAAGTCTGTATGGAAAAAACATCTCTGAATATGGAAAACAATTGTGCCCTTAATGTGCCTGGGTATGAGAATACATTTTTAAATAAACATTTTATCTGAAAACTTCTGTAAGAAAGGAATGTACACCAGAATGGAGAGAGTACAGACTTGGAGGGAGAAGGAGCTGTAGCTCCACAAACATGCACACAATGCCCGTTAGGCATTTTGGTCTTGGCTTTTAGGAGCTGTTAGATCTGCATGAGAAGATACCTTCTATTTAGAGGCCAGCAGTTGTCCTACCAGTGACCAAGGACTGCCTGTGTCTGAATTGAAGATATAGATCTCTAACACTTATGAAGCACTTTGTGCTGATTATTGACAAATGAAATTTCTGTATGATAAAAACATGTCATCTAGGAGTGATGCTGAATCAAGATGACTCAAGAGAATAAACTGGGCCACTTCACAGACAGCTCAGCCAAGACTTTTCAGCTCAATTTGAAGTCAAGATCAGAAACACAAACATAGTTAGCCAGCTCATTTTTTTACACAATCCACATGGCGATCACTACAGTACTCTTCTGTAAATCAGAAATGTCCTTGTCTGCAATTTATATGCAGTAAAGATTATTGCCTTCTGAAGAAAGTATTTTGAGGGGTTATTCAAAACAAACTGACAAAGCTCAAGAAACTTGGAAACAGACCACTCATAACAGGAGAGGGACACAATAAAAACGTGCAAAGCAACAACTGAGATAGAGATAGGAGGAAATATTTTTTCAGCCAACCTGTAATTAGCTTGTGGAAGTCACAGCTACAGAGAGTCAAGGGCAAGAATATAATTAGATTCCAAAAGGGACTGGAAATGTATATTGATGTAATTAATTATAACTCTGGTTATATTTCCTAAAGTTTTGTTGCAGCAATATTAAACTTCATTCTTCCCTCTGGAGGGACTGTGTTTTTGCAGAGGGCCAAAGAACACGTGGGCAGGAAACAGCCCTTAGGTAGTCTGCAACGCACAAATGACACTCCTGAGGGAGAAACAAAGGTGCTGTTATGGCATTGAGCAGTAGAGCCAGTAAGGTGCTGGGTGGTCTGTGTATGTGGAAAACTGACACAATAATGACTTAGACTAATACTCAAACATACAGTCACGGACGCCAGATGGTCACCAGCTGGGAGACAAGTCTCATTTTTGAAATTGTACATCCCTTGTAAAATATCTTTATCACTATCAGCCTCTGTAAACTTTATTTTAACAGTCTGCTCTGTTGGCTGAATTTAACAGTAGACTAAGTACGGCAATTATAGATATTGAGGTAATTTTAAGTTACAACTGGAAACTTTTTCAAAGACAACTATTATAATTAGTGTACACAAACTAAGAGGCTACTGTAGTGTGTACGCAAAGACCATATGGAGAAAAGTTCTCCAGAACTGCACATCCATTTTTCAGTGGTATGATGCAAGCCCAGGTAGCGCTCCAGAGTTGTCAGTGTTTATTGGGGGTTATTTGGTCCTTTCTTATCACAAAGGAAACCAGCTAGTATTTTCCTTACTACTTAAATACATAGCTTAGTAGCTAACAAGTTAGGAAAAACAAAGTAATCAGGAATGGGGTGGTGCAATCCCAAAAGTGAAATAAAACCTACATTGGAATACTAATAAGCCATGTCATGGAAATACTAAAGGTTAGAAGTTCTTTTTGCAAGTGGAGAATAATAACTTTCTGCAACTTCCGTTCTTGGCAGAAGAGGCTTGTGATTACATTTGCTATGGGAGGTCAGGAACAGTCAGATGACACCACCTGACCAGGTTACTTGAGGCTTACAGCTAAATGGGCCCAGCTTCCTTGGGTTCTGCTCTGCTTCGTTCCAAGGGTAGTTTTGACCCAGAGGACCTAATATAGAGATATGAAAGGTATTTATGAAAAGAATAAGAGTGTGTAGCTGAGGAAATAGGCATGGGCCCACATGATCCCCTGACCTGTTCACTGAGATTTGGGGGTGTTTCAGGGCATTTGCTAGTTGTTTTGGGTGGGGTTTTTTCTTGGCTGTAGCATTTTTTTTATTATTTTTGTGATTGGAAAACACTGGAAAGTTATTAATATGTGATCTCTGAGCAGTTCTGTTTCTCTCTTTGGATTTTCCATGTATCATGAAGCAATTCAAATGCCAAAAAAAAGGAGATATATCAAAATAGACATCTTTGGTACTGGCTTGATACCAACATATCAGCATTAAACTGTGAGTGAGTGAAGTCTGACTGTAGTTATGTGTCTAAGTTGCAGAACAGTCCCATCTCATAAAAAGACTGTTAGAAGCGTGGCAGAGGTATTGTCATGCAGTACAGAAATACACTGGTAAAACTGCGCGAGGAAAGCAACATCTGCTTTCAGTAGCATTAGAGCCTTGAACCACATTAGGTAGCAGAAAGCTTTCTTGTGTCTCAACAGTAAAACATGCCTACTAGCAGAGCAGAGACAGATAACCATTTCAGTCTCATAATGTCTTTGAAATAACTGCTTTCCGTCAATGACCAGCAAATGAATGCTAGACTGGAGTGTGGTTTACCCCTTACAGATCTAGGCTACAACCTTCTCCTTCCTTTAAGGACCCACCACAATTGGAGTCATAACTTAACATGGACTTTCACAGATCTGATCCTTAGTGTGAAATACTGCAGTATTTTTCTAGAGAAGAAGTCTTGATTTATATTATCTGTTTCTTACTTCCAGCCTTAAAAAACACTGCTTGAACAAAGTTAAAAAAAAAAAAATTGTGCTCATTTCCAACGGGGCTGTTTCCTGAACTTCCCTTTCCTGCTCCTTCCTGTACCTATAGATAATTTTGTATGCATTTTGCGTCTCCTCATTTACAACAAAACGTTGTTTTTAACAGAAACTTGAATGTCTATCACTTTGATTAGTGACATATATTATTTGAAGTTGTTCATCAGAACACCTGTTTTATCAAAACAAAGGTGCAATGCTTTCTTCAGCAGTGGCCTGAGCCTTTGTGGTACTAACTCCTGATTAATGTCAGGTGGAGTTGCCAGTGACTCACTAGCTTGAATCCTTATTTATTCTAAACTCAACTGGGGAGGGATTTGCGTCCTCCTCTCACTCTTTCAGAATCCAACTAGACGTTTAGTTAATTTGACCTAGTAGGAAAAATAAATAAATTAGAAGTGCTGAATGTACATTTTGTCCATTCCCTTTTCTTTTTTTCCTGGTTGCGTACCTTTTTGGGGACATATAGACTTGAAGGAAATAGAAAAATATTAAGAGTTGAAGGCTTCCATTCACAAAATTATGAAATTTCATTAGCAGTGCAAGCATAACAAGGTGGGCATGTGCAGTTTTAGCAAAGTACAGCTAATGCTTAAATACTCACCAGGCAACCAGATGCCTTCCTCTGTACATGCTGCTTTCAGAGACATATTCATATTTCATGTATTTTGCCTAGAACCTATTAAAGGGATGACAGTGAAGTTCATTGCTTTCCTGGCTACCCACTAACAAATCTACTATGCACTAAAAGAAATCTCTTAATTCTATTTTAAAGTTCTAGGCCAGAGCACCTGGGATCCAGGAATTATCGCAGAGAACAGCAACTTGCTAATGACATTGTGAGAACCTCACACTTGTAGAGAGCCACTCACAAAACCAATTAAACCAGACAGCATCTCTTAAACATTCTGGCACAACCTTGACTCAGGATGCAAAAGAATAGTTAAAATAGTTTTGCAGCTTGTGCTTCCAAGTTGTTTCTTTACAGACCCAAAAGCATATGCTAGACAGATGTTGTGCTCAGTCTGATAAGTTTGCATATGGTATTGATGATCTGTAGATATCAGAAAATTCTTGGATTTATGTAAGTAGATACGTCCAAGTAAAGTCTGTGAATATTAAGGGAGTGTAATTCAGAACTGATGTAACTTATGTGACTGGAATATTAGGATTCTGCTTCAGGCTTCAAATATGCAGGATATCAACAAGAAATAATTATTTTGTCTGCATCTTTTTAGATGTCTCATTAAGATGCAGCATTTAAGCACTATTTTCAGCAACATTTTTACAACAAAGTCAGTAGCTATAAAAAAAATATCCATTATTTCTTCAGATTCTTTTTATGAATTACAGTGTTATAGCCATTGCCATTGCTTGGGATTGCAATTCATGGGATTTTGGGCAGGAGGGATGGAGTCTTCAATGCAAATCTGTACATTTTAGTTTCAGGAGTATATGAGCCCTAGTACTAAAAAACCATCTATTCTTATGATCTTGCAGAGAACAGTAATACTTCCATCTGTAAATATAACAAAGAAAAAGTTTGTAGGAAGCCTTTTAACACGTTTATCAGGGACCTCTCACATTACTCTGTCTTGCAGTCTGAACAGCATGCAAAAATCCAACGCAGGAGTATAGGATTTAGTTCATGTAAGGATTTGCTTAATGTCTAACACAGAGTTTCCATAAATCCCACTCTAATGCTCCCTCAGTTTTTATTTATCAATCACAAAAATGTACTAAGAATCAAGAAATTTTAAGTTTGTTTTGAAAACATCCCTATTGGTTACATTAAAGATGAAGGAATGTCTTGTTCTTACCAAATGCTATGGTTTTCCTTCCAATAGATCAAAACAATGGTGAACAAAACCTGAAGCACAGACTGTGTGCAGAGCATCTTCTTTTAAAGAGTACTTGCCTTTTCAATTAGTTGTTTCTGAGACAGGGAACTTCATCCCTTCTCAAAAAAAGTCTCTTGGGGACAGGAGGGTTACAGAGCTGAAAGGGACTAACATAATTCTGATTCTCATGGTCTGCTGTGGGGGTAGTAGCTACTTGGATTATTACCCTCATTTTACCAATGGGTACTGGAAGCCTATCAAGGACTTTCAGCCCATGTGTTTTTGAGTACCTTGACCCAAGCAATTCACCCAGGGTCTGCCAGGATGTTTGGAGCAGAATGTACTTGACTTGTAAATTAGCCAGTTAGTCTTCAGAAGAAGGCTTGAAGTTTACACAGGGCTAAAATCCCAGCTGCATCAAGCTTCTACAGAGTGAGGTGCTATAACTACAGATCTACTCTGGAGTTCATCACTCCTGAAGGATATGAAGCAGCTATGTAATGTGCATCAGCTGTTAATGGTTAGCTGAGGACTGCCCAGTGAGGACTGCAGGAATGTGTTGTGTTCCAGCGGTGGCTGGAGCCCTGATACTTTTTCCAGACCCTGACCTGCCTGTCTAGGCTTTCTGCCATATAGCTGCTGCCACTGCACATAAACTGGCCATGTGTGTGTGGGTGAAGCACCCTGCTTCATTTTAGCAAAGATAAAATACATCAACGCTTAAAACATGCAGCTCAGTACTCCTTAAGGCATTTTCCTTGACTTTGCCCCATATAGAGAAATTTCTCAGGCCGCTTTCATTTTACTGCTGTGGTTTCACACCTCTGCCCAACAGCAATGAAATTAAAAACAATTAAAGTAGAAATGTTAAGACAGGGGTGAATAATTCACAATGAAAGATGGACCTGCCAAAACTAGTCTGACTCTCTGTTCATGGAAAGTCTGCAGGCTGGTCCTAATTCCCAAACATTTATTTATGACTTTGGTTTGCCTGATATTCTCCTGGGAATTTATTTTTACACTGTAGGAGGTAACACACAGAATTTGCTTCAAGCACTTGAACTGAAAAATCTGAGCTGTGTTAGTTAATTGTGGTTGCTCATATGTAGTTACATGAGATGGCAGGAGTTCAACAGCAGTGAAAGCAGACGAGAACCGGAAAAGATTGCCTTGGGATGAATTCTCTTTGGGATGGACTGATGAACTGCATATATGGAATTATTCTATATTTTCTACAAACTGTTTGATCTCTAGGAATCATAGAATCATAGAATGGTTTGGGGTGGAAGGAACTTTTAGAGATTATAGGAAGTGTAGACTTTACCTAGTGTAAAATGAGGACAGGACCAGAAGATTGCAAAATCTCTTGGTTACATGCAGAGTGTAAATGCAGTTTTCTGTACCAAAGTTTCCATAAAATGATTATTTTTACATGGGAGGTCTTATTCTCCCTAATTGATATTTTTGTAGGAGACCATCGGATGATCTGAGTTTAACTGTCTTGGAGCTAGGGCTATAATAAGATGTTATAGGGACTCTTCCCTGTTGTCTCAGGTTTAGGTGCATCTAACACTAACTCTTTTTTCCATTTGTGCAAATCCCTGTCAAACACATTTGGGAGTATTTGCTTAGCTTCTCTCCTTTTCTTATAGGAGGAACATTTGCCTCATATGTTACTGCCACTGATTCCTATTAGAGGCCAAATTATTTTTAGTGGGGATAAATCTTTTATGGAAATAAATTTTTTATTAGTCTAAATACAAAATATTTATGTTCCATTACATATTTACAGTCCTATTCATGAAAAAATAATGGTCATCCTAAAGAAGTGTTTCCATGGGAATTATTAAAAAGAAAAAAAAAAGAAAGAAAAAGAGTATTCCACTGCAACTTTTTCCCTACAATAAATGAAACACTCTCAGGTGAGAATTTACATGAGGCAGTTAGCAGGCAATAGATATGCACTTGCCACTTTTAAGTCCTGCTTTGAAATTCACATTATGTCAGATATGATCATAACGATTAAATTTAATGCTTTGGGTAGAGACTAACTTTTTCCTAGCCTTCCTCATCAGAAAATTTTTAAGAGAAATAATTACTGCTCACTATTCTATGTCTACTCTTGCAATGAAGCTGGTGCTAAATTCTGTACCAGACATCTTCAAATATCTGCAGCATTTCATTATATGCTGAGCCAAATTAATTTCTGGAGCAACACTATTGAAATTCTGGTCAATGAGCCAAGCAAAGCACATAAGCAAGCGTTTAAGCAGTGGGTGTAATCCTGGGAGTTCAATGGGACTATTATCATGGTACAAGTTAAATATGGGTTTACTTGGCTGGATAGGGGCTATAGCGTGTCTCCATGCATGACATCTATGAGCCTGAAAGCCAGCTGAAGTTAATAGAAGGGCAATCTCTGGCTTGGAGAGATTTTGAGCCAGTCCATGAATGACCTAGTGCCATTCATGGTGTCTAGTAGATCACAGCAATTGACTCAATTGGGTGATGAATAAAATGGCTCCTGAAATATGCAAATTGCCCATTTTCCTCTAGCTCTCCTTTTTTTAAGTCAAAGGATAGTGCTCATAGCCTGTGACCACTCCATTCAGCCTCAAGAGTTGACCTAGCTCAGAAATTGAGGTTGCTAGCTTCAGGTTAGTTTTCCATGCTGTACATAAGATGATTTTCAGGACTGCATGAAGTTTCTAGCTAGGACATTTTTCTCTTCTGGGTAAGAGACATCTATGTGTGGGGTAAATATTTTCTTTCTCAGTGTCCTCTTTTCAATATACCAGTTACTTAAATGAGCACTTCCCTGACTAGAGTTTGTAACAATATTTTCCATAACACAGTAAAAAGTCCTTTGTCAAGCAATTGTTTCCTGTTTTAAGTTAGAAATGCAAAGCAGGAAAAGAAAAAAAAAGAAAAAAAAAGGAGAGAAATTTGCTTTAGAGACTGAAGGGGAGAGAAAAAAGAAGTTGGGCTGAATATGGTCTGTGGCAAGTTTCACAAAAATATTTTTCATCAGGTCACCAGTTCTCTTCTCTTTCGTGTGCTGTTGGGACACACTATCCAGCACAATGGTTTTGTCTTGTAAAGGGATGAGGTGAACACACACGTAAGCTGTATCCAGAACTTCCCGGCAGCATATGCTCAGAGCACCTGCTGTCTCTTCACTGGCACTTGGAATGCTCAAGTTCCTGAGAATTCACCTAATCAGGTCAGACCTGGAGTCATACACATCTCATTCACCACAGAGATTTACAACGAACTTATAACTGTTTCTCCCTGACTTCAGAAAAATAAGTCCAAGATGCTTTTGTTCTGACTCTCCTTCAAGCGCAGGAAGTTGAGTCATGGCTGTTTGGAACTGCAGGACCGTAGGTCATGTCCTTGTGTTCTCAGTGTATCCATATGATTCTGATTTTTTTTCATGCTGTCAGAATGAGAGCAAAGAAGGGGTCAGTCCCTTTGTGACTGTGCTGTTGTTTCCAAGTGAGACACATACATGTAGCTTTTATATCTAACTTAAGTCACAAAGTGTTCATCATCTTTTGGGTTTTATAGAATACCTTGCTTTCCATTTGTGCTTTCTCTTGGGACAGAACCAGGTACTTATATCCTCATGTAAGAGGAGAATTTGCTTTCATAAAGAAAAAAAAATGAGCTAGAGCCCTCTTTGAAGGAGCAACAAACAGATTTGAGGGGGGAGGTAATGTGAGGTGATAAAGGCAACTGGTAATAGATTCTTTTGCAGTATAAAACAACCCTCAAAACCTAGATTTAAGAATATGTAGAAAGTCTGTTTTGAATTTTCTGTTTAGGTACACTTGGTAGTTTACAAACCTGAAGACATGCGGTTATAGGGACCAGGAGTTAGTTAGGGAGATTGGGACTTGGAACATTTTTCCACACAACAGCCTCATCTAGGACAGGTAGGAATCTGACCTGTGGGTTTTGACAAATAGGCTGTGATGGGTTCATGTGATCCCCAGCACTCAGTGTGACTAAACACTCCAGCGTTTATTTCAGCTATTGAAGAGCCCTGCAAAATATGGGCATTCAGATATACATTCAGGAATCACTTGGATCTAGGCAATCTGGCTGAGTTCAGCTTCATTCAGTAGTAGGGAGATTGCCCCTAACACAATAGCTGTCTATGCAATAGCTCTGGAAATCCCATAAGGTCACTGTCCCCTGGTCCCCACCAGCCAGACCTGTCAACTCTTTTCAGTCTTCTACTCCCACAGTTTTCTCCCTCTTCGTGTTTCCCTCCCACCCAGCAAGCCTTTAGTGGGCAAGACCTCTTTGCTGGTCTCTGATCCTCTGTGGTGGCCCAGCTGGTCTCGCTGATCTGTTATGTGTTGCAATCACTTCAGCCTGTGTAGTCACAAAGTGTGAAACTGTGGCTCAAAACCTTCTCATGAAAAGACACCCGTAGCCTTTCCTCACCAAATGACTCAACTCTGTCATTCTTTTGCCATAGTACTTACCATGCCAGATGCATCTTCCTCTTATCTGATCTGAGCCAGCACCTTCCCAGAAAGAGGTTCCCTGACAGAGGTCCCTGTGGCAGGAGTGTGTGGAGCACCACGCTGCTCTGTGGAAAGCATATGGTTTTGGAAAGAAGGTTCCCATGGAGATCCCCTGTTAAATTTTCCTTCAGGTTGCCCTAGCACTGAGCTGAACCTCAAACTATTTCTTACGGAATTCCCTTTCCTGAGATTTGATTTTATTAAAATGTTGCCTGAGACACCAGTAAATGGCTCTGTCTCAGCTGCTGGGACTTTTGCCTTGCCCCTGCTGAGGCTTTCAAACAGTATAATTTTCTTCCTCTTTAACTTGAGGCTTTCTGTCCCTGAGCTATTCTCACCCCCTGTCTCTTCTACAGCAAATCCCAGGGCTTTCTACCTGAAGTCAGCTAATAGCCAAGTTTTGCATTCTCATCAGGAAGGAGCAGTGTGATTAATTCTCCAGTGACTCCTCTGTTCCTCTGAGCCCTGTTTCCTTACGGGGAATCTGTAATGGAGCAGGGCGGGAGTTAGCACCAAACTCCCTTTTCCTTAAAATAGATACATCACCTGCTCCACCTTCACACTACAGAATAAGCCATGATGAGAGCAAAATATGCCATGTTGTCTCATCATTGACTTGCAGCCTGGCTTGTGTCATCTTGCAAAAAGTGGAGACAATCTGTAATAAAGAAGACCTGATTCAAGAGGGATGTGGGCAAAATACTACAATTAAACAGGCAAAATCAGCCACATAAATATAACTTCCAAGGCAGCGCTCCCTGAAAAGATTTTGATTTACAGGCTGTCAGAAAGGAAGTGCAAATAAAAAACTTTCAGAAGTGGGTGCCTCTTAGTACAAAAGGGGGGCCATTCAGATGCTGTGATGGGGAGCGTACACACCACATCCAGGAGCACCTGTAAAGGTTATCGTACCCTGTAATGCTTTGATAAATCTAAATACCATACCCTCATAGAAGCAAGGAAGAGACTGAAGAGCTGCAAAGTACTGATTTGCTTTGGGGAGCTCCTTATTTCTCTCTGTTGTCTCCAGAGGAAAACTGAACTGGGGTATCTCCTTGCTTCGATCAAGTGTCTGAAGTAAGTGAAACTGATCCAGGTCAGGAGGGTGCAGGGGAAAAGAGACCACCAGAGCATGGTCTTCTGCAGCTCCTAACAGTTGCTGATTTGTGCTGTGGGATTCTGTCCTACTTCTCCCATGCTGGCTGTTAACATGATTTGTGTCTTGGGAGCCGCTATTACAGGAAAAGGTTAGAGTGTCTCAGGACCATTTAGTCCCTTCTCCAGAAAAAATGAGGTTTTGTTCCTTCAAAGTTTGTTCTTTGGGTTTTCATGCTTAGATCTGTGTTCCCCAAACCAAAAATCCATGTCACACAGAGAAGTTGACAGTGTTTTAATGAAAGTACATTATATGGTCTTAAGTAAAATAAAGGAGAACAGTCTATCTGTAAGAAACACTTCATTTTCTCCAGCTGGCAACTACAGTTAAGAGGGTTGCCTTCTGATTCAGAACAGATGATATGCAAGCTCTGGGAATTCAAGCGGTATGGTTTGAGCTCACTGTATATACTGGGCTCTTTGGAAGGTGTGTTTATATGTTCTATTAGTTACCTTCACAGAGAAAAAGTGTTGAGCCCTGCTGGCATTTCCTGTGACAGCACTTCCATCTGTGTCTACTTTGAACACCGAAAAATTGTCGTGCTTGGAAGGTCATGGTAATGTAAAGGCAGAAACTTGAGGCTCAGCTATAACTTTAAACTGAAGTAAATGTAGTGAGTGAAGACATGGGTTAGTTCAGCAAAATTCTAGTGATGATCAGCAACACTGTCCTATGAAAATTGCCCCAATTCCCAGTGCGGCCTGTGGCAGGCCTAACAAAAGTTGCTGGAGGTTGTGTACTCTTTTTCGTGTCTGTCTTCTCCCCAAAACACTGCAAACATCTGTTGTCTCCAGTACAGTCAAAAGAACTTCTTTCACTTTTGATCTTATAGAGCTTGCTGCTGTGGATGCTTATGCACATTCTCATCCTTAACTTCATTACTATGTGTACTGCGGCAACACATCAATGTGAATTTTCCTAAGTCTGGAATTTCAGACAAACACTTCCGTGCATTTTTCAGAGGCTGAGTGGTTCCAGAAAGATCAGTAGGTCTATATATGTTACATAAAGTTACAGTGTTTCTAAAGCTGGAGTAACAGTCAACATGAGATTGTGATATGTGGAAGTAAATTATATTTTTCCCCTAGAATTCTGTCTTTCAAACTTTAGGACTGTAAAAAATACAGAAGTCCAGTTATAAAAATTTAAATAGAGCATGAAGGCTCTTCCCTGTACATTAAGTAAGAGAATTTTCTGGTGACTATCAGGATAAATATTTCTGAATATTCCATACATGTGTGCTACCCATAAATTCACTTTGAACCATATGCATAAGAATGATTTTAAAATTAAATTTAAAAAAATTTTTATTGAGTTTTATACAGCAAGCCTACCACTAAGGAAATGACTCTATCACAGGGTTTAAAATAGCATGTGTGTAGGGGTGCAGGGAGGAAAGAGGACTTAAACTACTTCCCAGAGAACAGGACTGTAGCAATCGCAGGATAATAGATTATTCTTTCTTATAATACAACAAGTGATAAAAGGGTTTAATATATAGTCTAAATGGATGTTGACTTGAATAGTTATATACTTAGCTTCTTGTGCCAGAGATTTAATCTAGTCAGGGCTGCTTTTATATAAAGTGACTTGTTTGCTTTCTCTAAGACATTTTTACTCTTTTATGTGAAGTCTTACATGTCTGGAGGATTAAAATTGCTGTGGTGTTTTGGGGAAATAATGACTGCTAAAAACTCTAAAGTAGTTGGGAAAAAATGTGTTACAAAGGGATTTGAGCTATGAAAATGAATAGATATAGCTGAAAAGATAAGAAGAAGGATAGTGCAGTTCTTCTCCAGCTCATTCTAATGAGGGAGCTTCAGGATGCTAAACATTTTTGAGCTTTCAGTTTTAATTTCAACTATGTTATAATATGTTTTTAATTGTGTTTCTATAATGATTTAAAATAGTCCTAATACTTTTACTTCCCTTTACTGAAAACTTTTTATTCTTACCTTAGATGAATGAACTAGCAGTGTAAAAATTGAATTTTTTAACTGATAAGGATAAGAAAAGTGATAATAGAATATAACAAGCTGACTACACCTAACAGCAAAAGTGAAATCCTATCTGGAGAGGTGATGGCAGACTCCTCACTGACTTCTCCATGCCCAGGATGTCTTTCTTGGAATTTATTTTAACTGCAGCTAGTGGTACAAACAAATTCCTTTAATATCTTTACGCAGTAACATTGGTCCATGCATTTTCCCTATTGTTTGAAGGCATATATTTATTGCTTGGATGTATACCAGGCTGAGAAGCAGTCCAGCAGAGCACATAAACCCATATGTAACATTGTTTTTATTGTAGCATGTGCATTTTGATCAACTTAGTATCTTTCTCCATTTCTTTGACTCAGACAGTTATGCAAAAATGCTCATTTGTTTTCTCCAGAGATGAATAGATTTATTTTAGTCAAGAAATCACAAGAAAAACATAGTAGATAAACAACATACAACTGTATTAAAAAAATTGTGTGCATATATCTAAGTATTTACATCTTTTAAGCCATACTCATGGCTTTAGGGGAAGGAGATCAGGGGGAAAAATGGGCTGAATCATGATCTGTCCTGTGTTAATAGCTTGGAGGAAGCATATTATAATCTTAGCAGGAATGCCTATGCTGTTATGTTAGCTCCTTCGTGTTTCTACAGCCTGTATGTTTCCTTTCACCCTGGCTCAGTGCTGAGGTGAGGTAACTGATCCTTCAGGCATAGATTGGGAAAACTTTTGGTCTGAGATCAAACTCAGCCTGTACAGGCAGTATGGGTGCAACTGGGGTCATGTGCCGTTCAAAGTCAAGCTCACTGTCAGGCCTTGTAAAGTAGAAAGGAATAGAAAAAGCTATTAAATCCTGCATGTGTACTGTTTAGGGAAGGGATGTTAGGGTTAGATATATTGGATTTTTACTCAAGAGGTCCCGTGAGCAAGCTCTGTTACCCCTGAGCAGGTAACAGGACCCAAAAGGGAAGGAAATCTGCTCTTTGAAACAGCATTGTAACCAGAACTAGTTTAGCAAACCAAAGTGTCTGAATCCTTTGCAAAATTACCGAAGGGATCAAACAAGACTATAAAATTTAAAAGCAATGTTACTTAGCTGAAAACACAAGCTAATCTAATCTTTTTGGATAAGACAGATAAATCCCAGTATCATGTTGGATGTAACATGTAGCTATCATGTTGGATATGTAATTATTGGCATCAGGCTATAGATTTAGCTATCATGTTGGATATGTAATTATTGGCATCAGGCTATAGCACAATTAGATCAGGGCTTTGCTTCCTGCCTTTTCCAGAATATTTGGTAACGAAGCTAAGAACAATTTGTCTGTGACTGCCTCCCCTTATAAGGAAGCCGTACAAATCAGCTATTTGGCTTTGTGATTAAATGGTTAGATGGAAAATGGATGAAGATAGCTGAATTCATACGCATTCCCTTATTTCTTTTATCTTGCCTTATTTTATTAACACAAGCTTATTCGGAGCACCCTGATTTTCCATCCAGCAATTCATAGCTGCAGTGAACCGCTAACGTGGTAGCTATTTGCCCACTGTTCTGGGCAATGGGGATAACAGCCTTATTTTACACCTGTTCTGAGTAGTTCCACCTCCCTTGTAAAGCACTGCATCTGTCCAGCCTGAGGAGAGGCTGAGGAGGAGGAAGGAAGCACAGCAAAACCCTTCCTCCTCATGAACCTGTTGTCCCAACATGCTGGGGCACTGCCATTCCCACTGCAGGCTGGGTCAGAGGGGACAGAAGCCAGAGCACACTGAACAACACAGAGGACCCTGCAGTGTACCAAAGAGCCCGTATTTTTTTATCACCCTCTCTTTATAACTATATATTAGAACTCAGGGAACTCAGCACCACTGATAATAAAGGCTTGATAGAGTTGCCTTTAGGCTTAGCTTTAAATTTGACGGTTTTATCTCTTCGCTGCTACTGCTTTGTCACCATCTGCTGTGTTTGCACTCAGTTGTCAACTGGGACTTGTGCACATGCACACTGCAATCCTCTTGCCTTCACATAGCAGTTTGTATGTTAAGGGCTGTATGTATGTTAAAGTAGGTGGAATAACACTGCTATTTATGCAGCCCTTGATCAGCATCCCCGTGCACCGCACCACATCGTTTGAGATTTAACTGAAGTAAAAGCATGACATTGAACAAATAACTGTTTGCTCAGACCTTTAGCTATATGCTGCATGCACTGCCTTCTTGCTCTTAAGGCAATCTGTTTGAAAGTGAAATAGGATCCTAAGACACTTCAGTTGTGTTCAATAAGACCCCAAGAAAATCTTTGTTCCTGTTTGCTGGATGACCTTTAGCAAGTCAAGCTGACCTTGTTTGAACCTAAGTTTTTCTATCTATAAAATAGAGACAGCAAAACCTACCGTTCTTTCCATCTCTAAGAGGGTAAAGCATTTTATGTAAGAGCTCCTTGCTGTTTACTAGTACAAGCTGTCACTTGGGAACCTGCACTCAATAGTAAGGCAGACTCTTCACTCCCAAAAGCAAGAAGGCATGGGGAGCCCAGTGCTGAAAGGGAGCTGAATGCTGAAAAGCTGAGGAGGTGAGGTGCAAGCTCTCGGCAAAGGGAGAAGAGTTAGCTGCATCCTCTACTGAAAGAAATGGGAAGGCTGTTACTGATTCTGTCCTCTCCTTGGGCAACAGGAGCTCTCACTTCCCTCTCTTTACCCTCCTGTTCTTTCTACTCAGGCTTGTCTGTGGAGTAGTTTCAGATTAAAAAGGGAAAACAAGCTGTATGGCATCTGATGTGGTAGCAGCAAGTATTTTGACGTCTGAAGAGTGCCAGCAGGCAGCCAGGCCAGCCACTGGTGAAGATGGAGATGGACTGAATGCCCTGTCCCCTTCTGTGCTGAGTGTGACAGCCAGTGACTTGGAAAAGGGCTGTCATTAGCAATGGGCACTGAAAGACTCAGAGATGATCGCAGGACATTTTATTCCCTATTACGCACATCTCTTCCTGCACTGGAGGATATGATTTGTCATCCCCACAATGAAAAATGGTGCCTTTAAATTATACTATAATCTAAATATGTCTCGGTAACAGCAGTGTTGACCCAAATTCTTATTTAAGGAGCCCAAAATAATCATAATCCAAACATGTTTGGATCCAGAATATGAGCTTGAATTTTTCTCTATTTATTACTCTATAGAAGCACTCACATTAAGATTTTGCTAACAGAAGGAGGTAGAAATAAGCATTGTTTGAACAGGCTTTTAGCACTATGACGTCCCTGGCTTTCTCTTGCAGCAATTCAGAGCTTGCTCCCTGTCTTCAAGGCTTGCTTACTGATGACACATGCTGGTTAATTTAGTGGGCAGTTTGGTAATGTCAGGACATAAAGCTACTGCCTACAAGTTCTTTATGAATATTTCCACTTCTAATAGTCTTTACCAAATACACTGGGTACAAAGTTTATAATGCAGTAGCTGCACACAGTGGTCTCACACAGCTATTACTTCGACATCCATATGTTTTGCCCTAGATGTTTACCAATAGCTCAAGCAGAGAACCCAAAGAGTAGCAATTAAAATAATCCATCCTTGTAATTTAAAGCTTCCTGCGTAAGGAAGTGGAGAAGCATTATTGTCTCCGGATTTAAGCCTGCTGAAGACTTTCAGATTGTGAATTCAGGAACCTGAGGGAGGGCAGAAAATTTGAGTAAGCACATTACCACTTCCTCTGGAGGAGTTGGTTGCTGTTCCAGTGGTATTGTAACCACTAAATGTCACAGTGATCTCTCTGGTCCAGCTCAGCACTGCTCCGCAAACTCATCTTTTTACTGTCACTGACTCAGCTTTGTGACTAGCTGGTGTACCTTTTTTGAGTTTGGTAGGAAACTCAACTATATATTTAGGGTATCTTATAAATAACTCCCTGCTCTCTACACAGCTGACACAAAAGCAGGTTTTAATTTCTCTTTTTGGTAATGATTTACAGCTGTTGTTCCATTGGGCTTATGAAATGTTATATATATGCTTCAATGAATGTTTCATATATTTATATATAAACAGTGAAAAATTACTTCTGAGAGTCACTTGCAAAAGCATCATATTTTATGCAAAAAACATGTCTTGCAGATATACTAAGCAGTCCTTACTGTTATCACAATTAAGCAGAACATTCTTCCCTCTCTCTTTCTACATATATATATCTCAGTAATGAGGATAGGGCTATGATTCAGGATGACAATTTTTGGAAAGGAGGGCTATTTTTCAGTGGCTGATTTAGGGCCTACAAAGGATTGTTTATTCTGGAAAATGCTTTGCTATATTTTGTTTTAGAAAAAAAAGTAAGATTACACAAGGTTAGGAAATTTTTTTTTCATTTCAATTCAAATTTTCTAATCTTGGAAATATGCTTGCCCAGTTCTTAGAGTTTTGGTTTTTGGCTTGGAGTTCATTATCATCAAATAATCCAGAATTTTTCTTTGTCTCAGCATTTCAATTGGAAGATGAAAGGTGAATGAAAAGGCAAGAAACCAAGTGAAATTGTCCCTTGCTGGAATCAGGGCTGTGACCTCAGTTCTGCTGCATGAAATGAGGCAAGTCACTTGGCCTATGCCGCAGCTTCCCAGTCTGTAAATGGGGGCTAAAACTGCTTTTCAGTGAGATGCTTTGAGATTCATATCTGAAAAGCACTGAGCATGATTAATATCCAAGCACGTGATGTCTGACATGCAAAAATACCACGTTGTTTAATCACTGGTGCCTTCTGGATGTTCTTTGACATAAAGACAGCAGCTGGGTCTCTTCAAAACAATCCCAAAAAGTCTAATCACTAATGATTTACTTGCTATTCACAAGAGGTGTTTTACGCAAGTAATTATACAGGGACTAGGAATTTGAACAGTGATGTGATCAAGATTCATCTGCATGATTGCAAACATTTTAAAATTATTTTTCAAATATTTATTTTTAATGAGAATTAAATTAAAAATTCTTAAAGCCTGGTATTTAAGATCATGATATTTTTCAAATATCTAGTGGGAGTTAAAGGAAGTCTAGGAGTGTGGAATGCTTAATACTAAAAAGGGGAAAAATTGGCTTGTCCTTTTATTGCTTTCTCCCACTCTCCCACTTAACAGGGATACAGGAAGTCATGGAGCGTGCTGAAATGTTTGGTCACTTTCTGCATTAAGGGCACTCTTGTGCCTCCCTCCCCATCACCAATCTTGGCTCCCACAAGTGCTAATAGCAATTAAATGGAGCAGCCAGTGCAAGTAATAACATTAAGGAAGAAAGACAAATCAGTTCAGTGGGAGCAGGTTGGTTAGTTCTCTTTTGATTAAGAACTTCTCCTCGGCTGTGTACACCTCTTTTCTCTTTAAAGGACTAGGTCTCTCTTCTGACCCCGATGACATTTTCAGTCCTACATTTCTTGCTCACCCATTTTCTGATTTTAGTATCCCCACCTATTTGTATGGGTGAAACAGGAAGGAAGATACTAGAGAGAACTGTGTGAAATTCTAGATTCACTAATACCTTTGATATAATTTATAATTCATGTAGAAACCGATGTGCGTTGCAGTCAGACTAGATGATCATTGTAGGTCCCTTCCAACTGAACTGTTCTGTTCTATTCTATTCTATTCCACTGCAGCTGCATGGGAAATTTGAGTTTGGTAATGCAATAACCCTGTTAAGGAAGGGATTTAAGCATAGGTATGTATATTTTAAAGCATGTGTACAGTTTTGTGGATATCAGTGAGTACCTGTAATTCCTCCTTGGCCTTCAGTGGAGCTTGCTATTTCCACACATATTTAAATGTCTTTTAGTGATACTGATACTCCTTGTGATAAGATTAGAGTATGTGATTGATGGGGTTTTTTAGTGGTGGGTTGTTTTTTTTTTTAATTGCCAGCTGCTACAGTTTTTCTTCTAAAACATTAGCATTCCCTACATTTTTTCGTCTTTCACTTCATACTCTTCCCCCAGTGCCTGTACCGTCTGTCTGAGCGAGAAACACCTCCTTTCAACCTGACTTCCGTTTCAACTCAGCAGGCACTGCAATCTTTTTCTTGGCTCCTGGTACCTCATCTAATCAGACACCATGCTTTTATGCTGGCTCCCTGCATCTGCACTAGGTATTTTGTTAGACTATCAGGCAGAACTAAAAGCTTCCAGCTTGCCTACCTTCTTGTCTGCCAAATTGGAGAGAGGGGAGGAGAGAAGGGAAAGGGGGGAGAGAGAGACAGTGAGAGCCCTTTAGTGTGAGTCATCTCTAACTTCAGTCCTTTCCCTACTCCTATGGAAGTGCTACTTGATATCTCTAGTGTGCGTGAAGATTCAGCACTTTGCCCTGCACAGAGAGAATTCCCAGACCCTTTGATAATATCCTATTCTTAAACAGCAGATATATCTTAATGGTGAATCGCAGACAGTTTAAAATAAAATAAAAAAAAAAGGTCTATCTCACTGGTCTGGGTAAGCTCTTCATATGTAACTCTTGCAGCTAATACCAAAACAATAGAGGAAAGATGACTTCATCTCTAATAAAACTTTCAATTTTAGTAAGGGAGTCTGCTCGCTTAGTAATCCGGGGAAAGGATCACAAATTTCTACTGCATTTATGTTCCACTTTTCACTACTGTATATCTAGTTTCAGTTACTGCACACTGGAACAACAAAAAGTTCTCACACTACTGATGGTTTAGGACCTTCCACATTGCATGGAATAAGTAAAAATGGTGACATAGGCACTCTTGGGCAGGATCTCTGGTCAGCACATAGCAGCAGTGAATAATGCAGTTGGTGGCCACATAAGTAAAGATGACGAGAGATGATAGCATTATGCTCATGTAAAGTAGCACCTTGACTAGAACTGTGGGTTCAGTTCCAAAAATAGCATAGCAGAAGTACAGAAACTAAATGATGAATGTGAACAGAGCACAATCTGGGGCCCGGGTAGATCTGATGGAGGGAACTTGGGGGTCTGCTACACATCTTGCTTCACAGTCATTACTCTCCGGCCTCCTTCCCCTTCAATGCCACATTGCAGGGAAGAGTACATCTCCCTTTCGCACCACAGCTGCATCCGCCTTCCGTCGTTGCACACACCTGAGGGAGTTAGATGTTTTTTGGGAAGAATTACAGTCCAGAGCAGCCATTGCATGACATCCTCAAAAGCCACAAGAGACCATTTTCTGTTGAGTGTTGACATGTCAAATTCTTTACCCCACAGCTGCTGTTACGTATAGATAAAATAAGCCACAGATCAGCTCATAACACACATGCAAAGCTGCTGAAAATAGCTAACATGTTCTGTGGTGACATACATCACTCATTGATTTGTTTAAGACAGTATAGGTCAACAACACAGGTTTGGTTTTATCTGTTTTGGAGTTTTACTTTTGTAAAATCATTTTTAAGTAGGTAAAAAACATTTTTTATAGTTTAAGTCTGTCTTAGTCTTTCAGGGTTCATGGAGAAATGCATGCTCCAGGTTACATAAATCCCTGACCCTTTGCTACCTACTTGTTCTGGTTGAAGTGAATAAGTCAAACTTTAATGTGATTATGTGGTTGGATAATAACACAGAGCCCTTCATCCAATTAAATTGCTCTGCAAGGTGTGTAGTATCTGATAAACCACAGACACAAAGGCAAAGAAAGAAACCCTTGTGTTCTCTTTCCCTTTTTTTTTTGCTCTCTGTCAGTTGGCCTTTGTTTTCATTTTATGTCATGGGATTGTGTTAAGCAGTTTACACCCCTTGCTTATTTTTGTTAGGAAACCACCACTTAATCTTGATTTCTTTTCTTTGTGTGTGTTTGTCAGCGGAATAGACTTTTGCTCTTCCCTTGTATCCAGTGCAGCATTTCAGGTCAGTTCTTTCTCCAGTTCCTTTACTGGATGCCAAGTGCTGTATCACTTTCTTTTCTCAGCAGCTCAGTAAAGCTGATTCCCCTCTGCTTACCTGTGTGGAAACCCAGAGTGTTTCAGGTATAGGCAATGAACCTGTGCTAGGGCAGAACAATCCAGATTCTGGTTCAGTAGGATAATACAAATTATAAATCAATGTAAAAGTAGCGTTTCCCATCATGTGGCAACTACAAACATGTAGACAAAGGTTATATTTGCTGCAGATCCAGTGGGACCAGTTAACACACCAGTTAATACAGTTTAATGCATTAATTTCCTTAATGTAAGATATCCATCACTTTGTACAAGATAATAAATATTAGGCTTCATTCTGATGGACAAAAGAAGTGTAATCTCTGGCCTAAAAACATGATGTTTGCCTATGTACAAGTCACCATTTTCTCCCATGTGTTAATTTGTGTGAGCAGAATATAGCACAAGCAATAATTAATGTATCTGAAGCTTTAAGAATTGCCAGTTTCCCCAAAGTTGAAATTACTTTTGGTGTAGTGAAAACATCATATTCATGTAGACAGTACTAAAAAATGATGGGGGGAATTGTTTACAAGTTTCCTCCCTAGGATCTGAAAAGCAATGACTCAAAATCCAGAAAATTGGTTGCTTTAATAATAAGCCATTTAAAAGACAAATGAAAATACCGATGTGCTTAAAGTCAATGACAGAGCAGTTATAAAAAACATACCAGGAAAGAAATCTATTGTGAGATACTTCTATATTCTTATTTAAATAATTAATAACAAGTCTGCAGAAGACATAACAAGTTGTGGTAAATCATGAGGACAGTCTAATGGTACACATTGGTGTGAGTTACCTACTTAGATGTTTGCAGGCTGACAGCCAGAGTAGTACAACTAGGAGCACAGACTGAAGATTGTATCACCAGACTGTATCCACAGATGTACTTTATATTCTTTATTATTTTTTTTTTAGTCAGTAAAAGAGAACGCCATCTTCATGTATAACCACCTGTCAAAGCTCCATGTTCAAGGCTTATCATGAAAGACTAATGTTGTCTTGAGATGTATGGACAAGAGAGTATTAAGAGGAAAATGATCTTGTCTCTACTTAACATTATGTGTTTTGGGCAGACAGCACAAAAGGATATTGGTGTTCAATCCAGATATCATGTGAGGGTAAATAAATAGAGGAAAAACTGATCTGAGGCAGTGTTGGATTCTCTGTTTGACATTGTTAAAATGAGATTTACATTTCTATCTTTGAATTCAACTCCAGGCAAAATCCTGTCATTTGCTTTGCTAAGTATTAGACTGGATAGCCTTTTGTGTATTTAAATACCCTAAATTCCCCTGTTCTTTCCTTCTTTTACTTTGAAGCCTTTACTTAGCCTTTTTAGTGTTTTCTCTCTTTGTAACTACCGAGGATGCAGCTCTTCTTCTATAGTAATATTTCACACCTGAGTCTTCTCCGCTGCTGGTCTCAAGCAGCCCTGTGGAAATCACTAAGTCTCGTTTAGGGGACAGGGGGTTAAGCATTGCCTTAGGTATGCCCACAGCACTTGCAGCTCTAAATAAAGATATGGTTATAATCAAATCTTATGCTTCAGGGCTTTTATGACTGCCGGTAAGAATGGAGAAGAATTTTTTCTTTCTTTTTTTTTTCTCCTTCTGTTTCCTGAAGAACAATTGACCATTTTTATTTCAGGGTTTTGCTTAGCTTGTCTCCTGCCTTCCTATCCAAAACTGATGAGGGTGGCCATTTGTTAAGGATGAAAATGGTGCAAGAGCAAGCAGAGGTCAGGGTAGAAACAGGAAGCCTGTTCTGGAGGTGGATATACCGGTGAGCTTTCTTTGCACGCTTAGAGTCTAGTCAAACATCAGCTTTGGGGAAAAATATAGATTTTGTACCTGGGACAAACAACTGTTATGATGGGTTTTGATTTTGTTTTTCTGTCAGTGGTGTGGATTAGTATCTTCTGGGCATGCCCTCTGTTATGAGCTGAATTGTCTTTCCTGTCCTCTGCCGGTGGAGCGGAACTGTTTATTCCCCTGAGGACAGAAATAATCCGTCTGTCCTTTAGCCTAACAGTGTAGCTCAATGACACAGTTAATCAGGGGTACCTGTTTTCAAGCAGATAAGCATTGCATTGGCTTAACTGTACCTGAAAAGGTAACCTAAGTATTAAAAGAGGAGAGAAATGTAATAGCTTGTATTATTCAGGAAGTCAAAATCGGTGATACGAAGGTCTCTCCTGTCTGTAAGTTCCATGAAATCGAGAAATGGCAAATCATCCCTAGTTTTTTTTTCACAGTTTCGAAATATACTTAATTTTGTCTTTAACCCCGAACCGGTTCATTTATTATTTCTTTTTCAACATCACATCTTGAAGCTATATGACTGTTTTTTTCTTTTTCAGTATGTTCCCTTCACTAAATGCATGTCCAGATTACTCTTTCATGCCTCATTTAACGTGGCTTGCTGTACAAAGATATCAAGTGTTTTGTTAGCTAGTTTACTCCTGCTGCACTGCAGGTTTTCTGAGGTTTTTCTCTGCACTGACTCTCTGTGTGTTTCCCTTTGTTTCACTGCAGCGCCACGGATGCTGTCTCGACTGGACACGGTCCTTACAAATTGCTTTGATCTCTCCATTTAGCATTTGTATGTTAAAAGTGACATGGTTTTAAAATGAATGCATGGAATAAAACTATCATTTCTTTCTGATACAAAGACATGGCAGCTAAAGGATGAGTATTAGGATTACATGCCTTTACCCCACGCAGGTATGTGATGGCAAGCATGTGAGATGCCGGGAGGGGAGCCAGGCTGTGGACAGTGCACAGTACAAAGTCATGCAACCTGCTTGGGCTCAGGGGGAGATAAGGGGTCCCTGGGCTATGCCTCTCTCTTTCCTACAGCTGGTTTAATGTAGACAATTAACTTTTAGATGCTTAAAGCTAAAGAAGATGTGCCTCACCTTGGTTGCCTCAGTGTGATATAGGAGCCTGAGGTAATACTTTTCTTCTGTACCAAGGCTGAGTCCGTTGCAAATACTCCAGGATCATCTCCTTGAAGCCTTCTTTTAAATTTTGATGCAGCTTATGACATGTCTTCCTCGGGGTTGTTTTGTTTCACTACCACTTCCTTCTAGAATTACTTCAAGTCTCTCTTTCCTTTGCTGTACAGACAAGGAAAGTCCCAGTGAGATGGGTACATTGCACACTCAGAGACAGGGATGGTTCTGTTGGAGCAAGCTCTAAGAGTGCCAGATGGGACACCAGCATCATGGCCTGTATGAATGTCTCTGTTGTGGGGCCTTGTGGAAGGCCAGTCTGCTCATTTAGTCTCTCCACGGTTTAACATAGTGATGCATAGACAAATTTTCTATCCCCCAACTCTTGTCCTGATTTTTCAGCTTCTGATATTTCAGCACTTACAAGGGAGGTCTCCTGACATTGGGATATGTTACATCCAAGGAAAGTCATATTACGTCTCCTCTTGGTTGGTTTAAATCTAGTTTTGTCAACAATTATAGATTTATAAATCCTGCCATTTCTTCTTTAAGAAAGAAAACAATCTAGTGTTCAGTTCAAGTGATGGGATTGAGCATGTTTCAACATGCAAAAAGAATCACCAGTCTATCTAATAGTAATGTACAGTGGAGTATAAAAATTATTTTTTTCCTTAAGTCAAATTACCTTCCTGAGTGGTGGAAAACCCCTTACACTTTAGAGAAGTCCAGATGCTTAATTTCCAGTAACTTAACTCCCTCTCCAGCATGTTTTTTTATTAAAGATCTTTTAAAATTAATTGAGAATCGCATGTGTAGGTGGAGAATCAGCTCTTAGCTCAACAGGAAAAAATTAAACAGACGTAAATCAGAGGATTTTTTTTATTTTTAATAAACTTGAGTGTGTGTGCAGAGATGGGGAAAATAAGCCATACATTTGCAGTTATCTAAACTGATTTTAAGTTGTATAGGTTGAAGTCAGAGGCATTTATATCTTTGTCTTTGGTAATTTTAGGATGCTTGTTCCAGATGACAGTTACAGGCCCCAAATCTAAGGTTTGTTCCAAAAATATGGGGTTTAATATTTGATTGTTTAATTAAAACTAAACTTTAACAGTGAAAGAAAACACTCAGTAAAAGTAAAAATTTAGTGCTTGGAGAAGGTGATTATTTAATCTCAGAAGTTTCCTTGTTGCTTATCTTTATTACTTGAATACAATAAACTTAGTGTTTACTTTAATAAACAATCCCTGCTAAAATAATAAATAACATAGTCTTCATCTATTCGGCAAGCAATATGCTCCATTTAGTTGATTTCTAAGTTGATAATCCTCTTGAATTATTGGTTTTTAAGTGGATGCTTATTGAATTTCTTCCTCTGACATCCTGCTGACCCTCAGGCCTTCCTGTCCCTGAGATCTGGGTACAACAGGTCTTCCACAGGTACAAATGGACCCCTCTGTGTAGAAGTCAAGATCCTGACGGCCTTCAGTGTCTTCACTTCCTGTCCAAACTGGATAAATTCTTAAGAAGAATATGATGTGGTCCAAGGCAATAGAATCTTGGCTTGTATCAGAAATAATACGTCCAGCAGGACTAAGGAAATGATCTTGCCCTGTAGTTGGCACTGGTGAGGTCGCACCTTGAGTACTGTGTTCAGTTTTGGGCCTTTCACAACAAGAAGGACATTGAGGTGCTGGAGCGCATTCAGAGAAGGGCAACAAAGCTGGTGAAGGATCTAGAGAACCAGTCTTATGAGGAGCGGCTGAGGGAATTGAGGTTATTTAGCCTAGAAAAAAGGAGGCTGGGGGGAGACCTTATTGCTCTCTACAACTACCTGAAAGGAGGCTGTAGTGAGGTGGGGGTTGGTCCCTTCTCCCAAGTAATAAACAGTAGGACAAGAGGAAATGGCCTAAAGTTGGGGGTTCAGATTGGATATTAGGAAAAATTTTTACACTGAAAGGGTTATTAAGCATTGGAATGGGCTGCCCAGGGAAGTGGTTGAGGCACCATCCCTGGAAGTATTTAAAAGATGTGTAACCTTGGCCCTTACGGACATGGTTTAGTGGTGAACTTGGCAGTGCTTGGTTAATGGTTGGACTCAATGATCTTAAAGGTCCTTTTCAACCTAAATAATTCTATGATTAGTGTTTCCATTCAGTGGCCACCCTGTATAGAGAAGTCTAAAGGCTGTCACTGTCATTGTGGCTTCAGCAGATTCAGTTTGGTAGAGAAAGGTGCAAGTTTGCCAGTAAATTCCGGACACACTGGGGAATCCCTGAGCTTCCTTGGTGTTACACAAACCTTTGGGATTTCTGCAATGGACTTGGAGTACTGCTATGAAACCATTTCCTCACAGAAGTTCCACAACATCTGCCATTTCTGCCATCAAGGAAATGTGTTACCCTTGTAGAACAGGTTATTCCAAGGAATAGGATTATGAGGCCCTCTGCTTTCTTTTTTATTTATTTTCTTTTTTTCTTTCTTTTTTTTTTTTTTGTGTGTGGACTCATTATCTCTCATAATCTTTCCCTGAGGCTGCTGGAAGACAAGGATCAAGATGATAGGAAAAGTGTAGGATGTACATAAGTAACTTTCCATTCAGTTTAGAAGTAAACAGGGAGGTAGTCATCATCACAGGACACTGGAATTTCACTGAATTTCACTGAATTTCACTGAATTTCACTGAATTTCACTGAATTTCTAGAGTTGGAAGGGACCATAGAGATCATCTAGTCCAACTCCCCTGCTGAAGCAGGATTGCCCAGAGCTAGAGCATTTATTACTTGAATACAATAAACTTAGTGTTTACTTTAATAAACAATCCCTGCTAAAATAATAAATAACATAGTCTTCATCTATTCGGCAAGCAATATGCTCCATTTAGTTGATTTCTAAGTTGATAATCCTCTTGAATTATTGGTTTTTAAGTGGATGCTTATTGAATTTCTTCCTCTGACATCCTGCTGACCCTCAGGCCTTCCTGTCCCTGAGATCTGGGTACAACAGGTCTTCCACAGGTACAAATGGACCCCTCTGTGTAGAAGTCAAGATCCTGACGGCCTTCAGTGTCTTCACTTCCTGTCCAAACTGGATAAATTCATAAGAAGAATATGATGTGGTCCAAGGCAATAGAATCTTGGCTTGTATCAGAAATAATACGTCCAGCAGGACTAAGGAAATGATCTTGCCCTGTAGTTGGCACTGGTGAGGTCGCACCTTGAGTACTGTGTTCAGTTTTGGGCCTTTCACAACAAGAAGGACATTGAGGTGCTGGAGCGCATTCAGAGAAGGGCAACAAAGCTGGTGAAGGATCTAGAGAACCAGTCTTATGAGGAGCGGCTGAGGGAATTGAGGTTATTTAGCCTAGAAAAAAGGAGGCTGGGGGGAGACCTTATTGCTCTCTACAACTACCTGAAAGGAGGCTGTAGTGAGGTGGGGGTTGGTCCCTTCTCCCAAGTAATAAACAGTAGGACAAGAGGAAATGGCCTAAAGTTGGGGGTTCAGATTGGATATTAGGAAAAATTTTTACACTGAAAGGGTTATTAAGCATTGGAATGGGCTGCCCAGGGAAGTGGTTGAGGCACCATCCCTGGAAGTATTTAAAAGATGTGTAACCTTGGCCCTTACGGACATGGTTTAGTGGTGAACTTGGCAGTGCTTGGTTAATGGTTGGACTCAATGATCTTAAAGGTCCTTTTCAACCTAAATAATTCTATGATTAGTGTTTCCATTCAGTGGCCACCCTGTATAGAGAAGTCTAAAGGCTGTCACTGTCATTGTGGCTTCAGCAGATTCAGTTTGGTAGAGAAAGGTGCAAGTTTGCCAGTAAATTCCGGACACACTGGGGAATCCCTGAGCTTCCTTGGTGTTACACAAACCTTTGGGATTTCTGCAATGGACTTGGAGTACTGCTATGAAACCATTTCCTCACAGAAGTTCCACAACATCTGCCATTTCTGCCATCAAGGAAATGTGTTACCCTTGTAGAACAGGTTATTCCAAGGAATAGGATTATGAGGCCCTCTGCTTTCTTTTTTATTTATTTTCTTTTTTTCTTTCTTTTTTTTTTTTCTGTGTGTGGACTCATTATCTCTCATAATCTTTCCCTGAGGCTGCTGGAAGACAAGGATCAAGATGATAGGAAAAGTGTAGGATGTACATAAGTAACTTTCCATTCAGTTTAGAAGTAAACAGGGAGGTAGTCATCATCACAGGACACTGGAATTTCACTGAATTTCACTGAATTTCACTGAATTTCACTGAATTTCACTGAATTTCTAGAGTTGGAAGGGACCATAGAGATCATCTAGTCCAACTCCCCTGCTGAAGCAGGATTGCCCAGAGCTAGAGCATGTTACTCAGGACTGCATCCAGGCGGGTTTTGAAAATCTCCAAGGAAGGGGACTCCACAACCTCCCTGGGCAGCCTGTTCCAGGGCTCTGTCACCCTCACCGTGAAGAAGTTTCTCCTCATATTTGAGTGGAACCTCTTATGTTCCAACTTGTGCCCGTTGCCCCTCGTCCTCTCACTGGGAACCACTGAAAAGA
>NW_015091064.1:6117991-6131848 GCF_001431845.1 Calidris pugnax
CCCCCGCCTTGCTTCAGTGAGAATTGAAAATTTTATCATTTCATGATCACTTTGTCCAAGACGACCTCCAACGTTTACATCCCCCACAAGACCTTCCGAGTTAACTATCAGCAGGTCCAGTAGGGCACTTTCCCTGGTCGGTTCCCTCACCAGTTGTGTTAGGAAGTTGTCTTCCACGCATTCCAAGAATCTCCATGACTGTTGTCTCTCTGCTGTGTTATATTGCCAGCAGATATCAGGGAAATTGAAGTCCCCCATGAGTACAAGGGAGAGTGATCGTGAGGCTTCTGTCACCTGCCTATAGAATACTTCATCAGTCTTTATATCCTGGTTTGGGGGTCTATAACAAACTCCCACCACAATGTCTGCCTTACTGGTCTTCCCCTTGATCCTTATCCACAGGCACTCGACGCTGTCATCATGCATATTGCTAAGTGACACAGAACCTTCAGGCTGTGAAATCCTACGTTGTCTTTAGAATAGATTCTTAAAAACTTGATTCCAGCCTGGATGGAAAATATAGGTAACTTTTATTTGTGCTTGCGACAGTTGCAAATAGGTAATTGCTTTCCCACTTGTTTTTGGAGACCCCATGCTTATTATTGTCTCAGTATGTGTTTTTTGGGGGGATATTTGTAATACAGCTCTATAACACTGTTCTTCCCAGTTCTGAACATATTGCCTATCTGGTCTGGCGAATTGGAGGAAACTCATAGCTTTTTCCTAAAATGATCTCAGGAAACGTGTGCAGAGGGCCTCTGCAAACATTAATTGCCTGGCTGTTCTCTGCAGACTGCACTCCCTCCCTCCTGGTGTGAACTACGTCTGAATTTCAGCAGGCTTGTCCCAGAATGGCAAGATGCATACATGTGCTCTGCCCTGGGAGGTGGGGGTGAAGGCCCAGGGCTGCTGTCAGCAGAACAAGCTCCAGGACCAGGAGAGGGAGATACAGTAGGTCTGGCTTTCTGCTACAGCTGAGAACTCCTCTGAGCTCTGTGGATTTATGCCGCCCTCCGTTGGCACTGCCTCAGGAACTTTTGTGACCCTCTCTATTTTTCCACATAATAGTGTTCAGAGAAATAGTTCATAAAGAAAAGATGACTATCAGAAAGAATGAAGGGCAGATGCAGTCACGGGGAGAAGGTAAGATGAGATTCTGATCCTTGTCTTTATAGCAATTTTGACAGTTCCCTGACTTATTCTGATGTGAAATCAGCGTAATTTCAGTACCCTTAGGGGATTCATAGTTTGTTCTGATGTGGAAAAGGGAATTCACGCTGTATATGCATAGTCAAAGAGGCTACTTTGACTATTTTAACATCAGATCAGGTGTCGTCTCTGTCTTCTCTAAGATTCTCATGACTGCTTCTTCCTCCTACCATAATTTCTGAATTAAGGGTGAGCCTGTTACTCTGCATCCCTTGTTTCTCCCCTTCTACCCTGGGTCCCAAAGGGTTACCTTCAGGATGGCACAAGAAATATGTGTTGAGAAGCTAGACCAGCAAGGCATTTTGGTTAGAAATTCTTGGCTTGTCAAGGCTATGGAAATACTCTGGAGATATCTCTGTATGATTAATATTCCAATATCAAAAGCTTTTGAAATTGTTGACAGAGTGTATTTTGAAAATTCTGAAACAGAAAGATTGGCTTGGTCGGTTCTTTTAGTTGAGTTTTTGTTTTGAAATTTTGAGCTTCACTAAAAGGTGAAGAAAAAAGTAAATGTCAAAACTGAAAGCTAGTAGCTTGTTGTTATTGAAAAAAAAATCCAAATTGACCTGATTCAAGTTGTTTTCAGAGGAACAGCTTGCAGAACAATAACAAAATTTCAAATTTTTGTTTCATTTTGGATCAGAAATGACTTCAAAAACTTAAAAATTCTCCCATAACAGCAAAACTCTCTCCCAAAAGTCTACCACACCCACACTTCCAGCAACCTTCTGGAGCCAAAGCTTGCAGCAGACATCTGCAAAAGGGAGTTCAGTGAGGGCTGGAACACATACAGTGTTTTAAACACTGATAGCACAATTGCAGCAAAGCCTGCTTTCTCCATCATGCCTACTGTAAGAAATGGATTACCCGTTCCTAGTCTGACATGGAGCTTGGACTTGTATGCAAGAGGTCCAAAATTGAAGTGATATCAAAAATATGTTCTACTAACACTAGGCTTTGAGTACTGTACCTGCTGGTCCTTCTCCTAAAATTAAAACCTTTCTCTTCCTATACAGAGTTTCACTTTCCCCAGTTGAATTATTCAGCCACAGCATAGAGGAACTGTACTCTTTTATGAGGTTTTCTTTGCTACCTTGGTGTTTTCTGTTTTGTGTGTTCCTTGGCCTTCCTGAGGCCCCCATGAGTGCCTTACTGTATGTGTTTTTGCAATCATTTTCTGCTCTGCTTATCTGATTGGGTTCATTTTGAGCTATTTGTAGACAGTACAAAAAGAGACCAGATTAAAATCAATGCAGACATTGTGTTCCCACACATGCCCTGTATTCCTAGGTATTAGAAATGGGAATGAGTCATCCAGCAATACAGTTAAGTACTGACAAATGGTTGTCTAAAGCTCTGATAAGTAAAATCTCTTTGACTTATTGCATATTTTCTGTCTCCACATACTGCTGGTATAAATCTGAGACAAAAATCTACTCTCTGCCTCCCCAAGGACAGAACTTGCAGTCTTTGTTCAGGTACATTTTCCAATGAAATGTGTGGGAGTTTGGGGGAGTAGAGCACTGAGACTAAATTTATGTCTCGGGACAGAGAAAAATAGAATAATCCTCCCTTATGGACAGCACTTGTCTGCATCAATGTAAATGCACATGTGTTTGCAACCAGAGAACAATGATATTTTTTAAGCTTTGTTTGATAATGTTGCTTCTCTCCAACTCAAGGGATGCTTCACTTTCTAAATTATGCTGAACACACCAGGTTTTAGCTGTTAAAAAGTTAACAATGAAATGAAGAAAAGTGACAATTGTGATAGAAAGGATAACAAAATATCACATGAAGACAAGTTGGTGTTTTATCTGCTGTAGTGTTTATTTTAAGTATATTCCTAGAGAATTGGGTTGGTTTAGCTGCAGGGCTGTAGTTAAAGTCTTTTTACAACAGAGAAAGAACGATTTACTAGATATACTATTTATGTGAAGACTAGTATAGGAGTTTATTCTTAAGGCTGTGCTTAAATGAGAAACAGGCACACAAAGTGATCATTTCAGAAGAATAGAAGATCCCACTAAATATCCTTCTGTCCCCTTATTTTTTTTAGCATTGACAAGAAGGCAAAGTCCTGGGAGGAGGATGGAGCTGGCTTCTCCTGGCTTTTCATAGGAGTCTCTTAGAGTCCCTCCTAATGACTGAAAAGAAGAAGAACACATTGGTCCTGCTTCTCCACTGTGTGCTCAAAGCCCTCTAAATTTACCTTCTAATTGGAAATTGTTTAATTCACAACATACAGAGCTTTTCACCCATATTTTGACCAGCTGAAAGTACCTGACAATGTTTTTTTTTCCTTTCTTTTTCTTTTTAAAATACATGTGCAATATACATTGGAATCTGTTAAGGCTGTACTGAGCTGGCCATTAAAAAAACATAGGCAGCAAATGTGTGAACATACTGTCCCAAGTCTGCCA
Source organism: Calidris pugnax (assembly GCF_001431845.1). NCBI lineage: Eukaryota > Metazoa > Chordata > Aves > Charadriiformes > Scolopacidae > Calidris > Calidris pugnax. The sequence continues at coordinate 6,121,624 of NW_015091064.1, forward strand.
CATGCTTCGCTGTCATAGCCCTCTTCTTCCAACTCTGGGATGCTCAGGAGCAAAAGCAGCAAAGTGAGCAATGGCTTTTATGATAGCATGTGGGAATTAGACTGACATTATTATTAATTATTATTATTATTTTAGTATTTGCAACAAAATATTTGAATGCAACTAGACTGACATTATTATTAATTATTATCATTGTTATTATTATTTTAGTATTTGCAACAAAATATTTGAATGCAAGCAATCAAAGATGGAAAAATGAAGCCTCATTCTCTCCTTCCTCCATTCCCTGCTTGTGTGAGTACCCCCTCCACCACGACTCCCTTTAAGCACTCCCCATCTTCCCCCTTCATCACCTGTCCACTGCTTTTACCCACTCCTGGGCAGAAATCTGCAGTTCTCCCAGAGGCAGCCCCGGGCTATGGCATCCTGTGTACCTACCGTCCTGAGTGCAAGACATATTTCTTTGACTTCTCTGAAAAACAAACAGCACATGCATTTAGATTTTATTAAAAATAAATTCCAAAAGAAAACACTCTGCTGAACACACATCTTCCCCTGCGGAGAAAAACAAAGAGCACAAACATTTGACAGATGTTGGTCAAGTTGCTTAGTGCATTACTGGAAGGCACTGAGACACTGTGGTGATGGGAGCAGTATTAGAAAGGGCATAGACAAGCACAGAGGAAAGATTTAGTGGGATATCTAGTCTACTACACTGACACTCCCCCAGCTTCCACCTCTTGAGGAAATTTGTGGAAAGTTATGAGAATAAAGCATAATCACAAAATTATTTTGTCCCTAAACACGCTGCAAAGGTTATAGCAAACTGAGCTATGCTTTTGTTTCAACCTCTGTCTACTTTGCATTTAAAGATTTAATTAGGGGTTGTTTCACAAACTCCCTGACTGTGTAACATACCATCCCCTGTATGTAATGTCTTTTGCTTCCCAACCATTCATATTCAGAATTAAAAAAATAGAAACGGTCAAGTGGAATTGACCCTTGTGTACGAAAATATCTTAAGTTGTAAGTTCAGCCTCAGGAAATCTGGTCTTTTGGAACAAATACCCAGTAGATGCTGATATGCTTTAAAGCCTTTATTTGTCTGCCCAAACAAAACTCTCTGCAAAGGGTCACACCCTTTCATATTCAGCTGCAGCTTAAGATTTCCTTTTTGCATTCTACATGAATTTATTTTATTTTCCAGTACCCATGTCAACTTTTTGAAATCTAAACATTTTGGCAAGACTTGATGCATGCATCTATGCTCTTTGAATAAGCAGAGTATAGCCCTGGAAAAGACCTCTGCTGGGTCAAGAGAAAAAAGAAAATATTTGGACACTATATTGCATCAGGAAAAGATAACTAAAGGGTTGACTATTTATATACAGTGAAGTAGATCCAGAAATGAGAAGCATCACAGGAAAGAATAACCTGGAACACAGTCAGAGAAGGTATTTGACACTGGACCTGTTGTACTTTTAGTGTGCAGATACTTTAACTTGTATAACCTGTTAGATACTGGTACCATCCAAGCTTTTTTCCCACCTCAGTTAAACTTCACCCATCTAACTTTGAAGGCACCCATTTTTTCCAGATGTAGAACAAAAATCTTGCATTTTTTGTTCTATGAGAACTTCAGTATGCAAGTACTCAGAGCTTTACACAACAGAGCGTATTACAACATTGAAACTCTTTCGCTAGTTCATATGCTAACATATGATCCATCTTAAACCAGGTCAGGGAGCAACATCTTAACCAGATAAGGCTGAGAATGGGGCTTCAAACATATACAAGTATACATAGGGAAAGACAGTGAATAAGAACTTTGTATGGGTGCCAGAGAAAGCCTCTGATATTCTGTTCTTTACTCTGAGGTTATTTCAAATGTGCTCATTCTAATGCAAGTTGTCAAACAGAGTACAGGAAATATATATATATATATTTTAGAAATCACAATCCATAAAAAATGCCCACTTATCAGAGAATGATTCTCCTACTACAATTATTGAGAACTCTTATTAGATATTAAAACCAAGGAAAAAAAGTTCTTCTTGCTTTTTTCTCAGGGTTTACGTAACTTAAACTAACTCCTCAGCTTGTTTTCCGAACCACATCTTACTCCACACGCTAGGATTATTCCTGTGATTTGGAAAGACAGTATGTAACAGCATCTCTTGTTGACATCTGTTGCAACAGTAGTTCTGCTAGAATGCTGTAATGATTCAAGGAAAACTTCTTGGGCTGATTGCAAGCTATCTCGTGGTTGTGGAGATATTACTTCTTTAGGTTATTTTGTTGCTTACCTTGTGATTTAACAGAGATTTTAAAGCAAGGCTGCTTGTTAAGGCCTATCATCAGCCCTGCTTCTTGAGAAGCTTGGTGCCTCCAGGGTTTCTTTCACATTTCTTTTGTTCAAATTAAATACTTTGCAGATCATCACAATAATGAGTGACTAGTCACTGCACACCGTGGGTCTCCCAGTAGACCCAACATGAGATTCTCAGTTTAGCTGCTGCCTTTACTGCCAGGCTCTTAGTCTTTACCAGAATTACCTTCTTAAGCCTGATACATCAAACCACTCCTATGCTTTATGCTGAGACACCCAAAGAAGAGAGCTGTTAATAAGTGTCACTTATTGTTAGAGTACGTTTTCCATCTTAAGTTTATCATCAGCTTTATGGGCCTTAAATCAGGCCAACATAGAAATGCAGTAAAGTCAGATCATTGCAAGCTAAGAACAGATAGACATCTTCTTCACCCAACCCCTTTCCCATAGAATGGAGATTTTCAATGTGGGAGTCATGAAAAAGTAGCAAGGTTGCAATTATTTTACTCTTCCTGCATTATTTAATACAGACTTTCCTATTTTCTAGCCTGAGTAAAGAAATCCTGCTCATGAACTAAGGTGTCCTGCTGCTGAAAAGCTTGAGCATCTCAGCTGTGCAGGCTGAAAGGCTTTTACCACTAAAAAAACAGCTTGTAAAACACCAAAATTACAACATTAGCGATGAGGAGAGGTTCAGATGTTTTACCTGTTCCAGACTTTAGGAATATTCTGAATGCAAACTGAACTTTTGGGCTAGGTCCCTTCATATACATGAGCCATCATTACCTAATAACTTTGTGTGGAAAGGAGGATTGGCTGCAACATCTGTGTAGCATGGGAGAACATGATGGCTCCTGTTTGCATTTCCACAAATACGTATCCTATCACTGTTTTTTTTTCTAATTATAGAAGCAATGAGTGGGTTTATTTTTGTTCATACTGGCTCTTTGTTTGATACGACAATGCACCAATTACTAGCAGAGCACTACAGGTTTAAAATTAATCTTTCTGATACAGCCCAGCTTCCTCATATGAACGTTACCTGTTTTTCCAGAGGAGACAGGGTGGAACCACAAGGCACTGTCCATTGCATGTGACAACGTTTTCTTTCATTAGCAGAAAGCTGGTTGCCCGTAGCTGCCATTTGGCAGCTCCAACAGCTGTTCGCAGACCAGCAGTATTATGTTGCATGCGGGAAAGGAATGTGGTGATACTGCAGTCCAGATCTTCAGCTGGTATAAATCTGCATAGCTGCCTCAACTCAAAACAGATATCTGTTGTTTTATGCATTCTAAGGACACATCAACGCTGCAAAATGAAGTGTGGTGCAGAAATCACTGAAAAGGGGAAGGTCTGTGTCAGTAAATCCACATGACATAGTACAGTTTATTCATGGAATGATCTGCTGAGCTTCATAATCAGGATAGTCTTGGTCTGTTTAAAGCCAGCTTAATCAATAAGCTTTACTCAGCTACAGGATATTGCAAATGTGGATGTCAAGTTTCAATGTTGAATATGCTCTCAGTCATATGTTTTGATATTATAGTCCCCAACATTTTTTTGGTGCAAGGTTATCATGTGCTGAGTTTAGGTGTTGGATTTCTCCATATGCATGGAGGTAGATATGCACTCTCTTGTGGGTTTATTGCTTAAGATTTCTACCATTTCCTGTAATTGTTTCCTATAATTGAAATGTTGTTCTTCATTTTAAGCAGCGAGATTTTCTTCAAGGACCCATTCATTGGTTTCTGGGTTCTTCACTGCAGCCCTTGCATATGAGATTTTTTTGGCATCTCCTATGCCCTTCATGATTTCCAGGCTGCCAAAAATGGATATGTATGGGAACCACAACCACCACATCTTACCTTTGATGATGTAGCCCAGAACAAGTTAGTTCCCTGTTTTCACAACATTATTTTTTTCTGATCTGCTGAACTCTAGTTCTAGTCGTATTTTCTAGGTAGCTTTCATAGTTAGTTTCCTTTTGTTGAGAAGAGGACACTCTGTTTTTTCAGCTTTTCACCACACAACAATCCATATCACCTGCCCATCATGTGCTTTTTAACTTTTCTTTCTAAATGCAGGTGTTAACCTTCTTCATTATAACCTTCTTTGGAGTTGAGGTTCACTTCACTCCAGTAGCCCTTGACTCTGCTTGGGCTTCTGTTTCGATTCTCATGCTGGCCTTTGTAATAGACACACACTTTTTCCCAATTTTGATTTCTCAGGTGAAATACTGAACCCAGATCTGTGTTTATTCCACATGACACTTTGAAAAGTAAGTGAATGAGAAGACTTCCTGAGGGCACACACTTAATCTAACTTGAGGAGATGTTTCTTCAGAGGAAGAATCCAGCTACATTAAAGACCTGCTAGGAAATCAGTGTTGTCAAGTGTCATTACTAAACGGTAACTTCTACTTTTTCTGTTTAATTTTGAACTATTTTGGTTTCTGCTGTAAAGAGAAGAGTCTGGAATGCACATCCTACCTCCAGCAGCTCACATTAGTTGGGGTTACCGGAGCAAGGGTTCTTTACTGCGTTTGGATAGGGGACATTCCATACCCTGAGATGTGGAAGTCCAAAAGAAATTAAGGGCATAACCACAATAGATAACGGTGTTCAGGATTATCTCATTTACTTTTTGTGGAGTTTGTGCCCGTAAAGAAAATAAACTACACAGACACACATAGTTAAGAACTACAGCTATCACACACTCGTCCCCATGTCTATTTTTGGCACCTACCAGCCAGCCTACAGTGGGTTGTTGGGAGGCTCCCATGACTGCTCTAGAAGTGCTCAAGGTGCTTGGTACTACTTGTGTTTCGTTATTGTGTCAGAGTTTTGGAACAGGTAGGATTTATTTTTGTAGGCAAATCATCAGCTAAGAGGAAACAGTTGTGCTCTGTGCTTATATATTTCTTGATGTTTTGCTGGCTCTTGCTTGGAGCTGTCATACTGACATCATTGCAGTGAGCCATGGGTTCCTATAGCAGCTGCCAATTAGAAACAGAATGAACATATCATTCTTCAAATGGAGGAAGTTAACAACTGGCCTTTATTATTATGTAATTAAGTTATGGATCTGGTCTTGATCTTCAAAACCTTTAAGTGTTTGGCTCAAACTGTTTCTGGGACTGTCTTTCCTTCCCTAGCCAGTGACCACTAACATCACTGCTTCCTGAATGAAGCACAAAAGAAGCTTGTTTGCTTAACTTGTTTTTCATAGCATAAATAATTCAGCAAGACCTACAAAGTAAAAAAAATAGGAAACAAATCCAACATATACAAGACACTTAAAAAGCCAGTAGCTACTCAGGGACAAAAGGCAAATTAAAACTGAAGAAAAGATTCATATATAAGCCAACCTGGGAGGGCATCTGCTGCTGTGTTTTAGATCTGTGCTGTTTGTGACTTACCTGGGTCTTTCCATGTGATGCACAGTGAGAGAAGCTGTGCCCTCCTTCACATTTGTACACCCCCACTGGGACTGTGTTGGTGCTCTGTTTACATCTTCCCTGGCTGAACCACTACTCCTTCATGGCACTTGCACACAAAATCATCTTTTCTATTTTTAGGTTCTCCGACTCACATCCTGTGAAGAGCAGCGGTGCACTGGGCATGTTCTGTTTCATTTATTTATTTCTCATCACTTATTAATGGTGCATAACACATGTATATGTCATTTAGACGCCTGGATTTATCCTTCATATTTTTAAAATTATGTAATGAAGTCTCAGCAGGCTTGGGATGCTTCTGTTTGTGCTTTTTTGTGCTGAATTGCTTTTGCTGCCTTTTAAAGTCAGTGGGAATTCTGTCACCGAATCCAGTGGAAATGAAAGTGTTTCCCAAGTGAAATTTTCACCCTGTATTCTCACCCCACTCCCAAATATTCTCTTCTGACAAGTATTTAAATATGACACTAGATCTCACCACTGTCTAAAATACCCATGGGAGAGTATACGTTCATTTTAATTACATTATGAATGCAACCTCAGGAAAAATCTTGAAAACACTAGAAGACATTTTCTTAATGTTAAAGACCTTAGATGAATTAGACAAACTGAGGCCGAACTGGCTTTTCTACCTCAGTCTCAATGACCCAATTACTGTTTCCCTCCTTTAAAATAATGACCCAAATTTCTGTTCCATTATGTTGTGACAAGACCAAGCCTCAGTTTCAGATTTTCAGCTTTAGGTAGCCAAAATCTTTCATATACAGCTAAAAAGTTGAACAAAAAGCAGCCTGGATTTCCAGTTACTGAGCACTTATAATTTTCACTGACTTTAGTAAAAGCTGTGGCAGCTTGGCACTTCCGAAAATCAGGCCAGCCTAGTGAGGTTCTTTATATATAGTGATGTAATGACCTGATTTTTGAAACTGTTGAATATAAACAAGTTTTAGTAAACCCAGAGCATTTTTGGTGCTTCATGAATCTGGATATTAAGCCAATACTTACATAAAATCAGAAAGAATTTGCCGAAGTGTCCAGAAGTATCCAGGGATGTAACAGAATAATAATTTTGTCTCTTGGGTCCATTCTGTAACCCTGGACATGATTTACGCATGTAGATCCCAGAGTGACACTGCTAGGGTTTAACCACATCCTGAGCTTTCCTTTTAATTATATTTCTCAATGAACGTTACAATATGCAGTAACATTTTGGTACAGAGAGCAATGACACATCCTGTACCAGAACAGATATGAGCACTGATAATAGAACAGAGAGGTCTTTGTTCATCTGTTTGAAAAACAACCAGCTACATTTTTAATCTCTTTCTTTGAAAAAACTATATTGTCCTCCATCTACAGTGTACAATAGAATAGATTTGGGTTTGAAGAAAAAAAATATCTACATTTTTCACATGTTGCTCCAGAATCTGGACAGATGAGATAAATCTCTGTTCTTTAGCCCTTCTGCATATACGTGGGTCAGCTCAAATACCCACATATCGTGCTGTAAAATTATTCTACCAACAGAATGAGGAGTTAGTGAATAAAGTGGTTAATCTCTGTCTTCCCTCACCAAAATTGAAAGATGTTTCTTGCCCACCCCCCAGATTATATTTCTAATCATCTTGTTCTGAAAAATCCAGCACTGGAAATTTTCACTCCTCTTTCCCCGTAAAAAGCGATTACATGTTTTCATGTATCCAAAAATAATTTATATGCAACTGCCTCAGGTGCAAAGGACTAACCTGTCCTCTTCACATAATTTTTCTTTTAGAAAAAATAAAAAGACTCCTTTGGGACTGGATTGTTTGCCCCACATCAAGGTAAATGAGTACATTTTTCTCATGATATTTGATTACTCTGGCCTCTGGGCCACAATCAATATTGTCATTTTACCTGAAATCCACAGAGCTCACAATCATCATTTTCCTTTCCTTATTATTTTATTTGATGCAATTTTGCTATTCTTGTACTGGTCTTTGGTCTCCTGCCGACCTGCTCTGTAACAATCACAATGATTTTGACAATAACGTCTAGCTTATCTGTCTGCTAAAACCTTTAAAACCACTGGAAAACACTGGGGAAGGAGGAAATGTCTTTTCCACCTTTTATCTAGTGAAAAGCCGTATTCTGAAATGGATTTTTAAATTTTAATCCAGTAATTATTTTAATGTAGTAGCTTTAGCTGGTTATATTAACCATTTCAGGATTGTTTAATATAAGATCAACACCATTAATTCTCCTTTACTTCCCCTGCTCAGGTAGTACGCAAGTCTTATTTTACATCTGAACTATTCAGAAAGATTTTCTGTCACCTGTAAAATGGTGCATTTTCAACTCAGTATTGCTCTGGGTGCTTTACTGAGCTATAAGCACACGGCTGTGCTTGTGGTATTAGGGGTTTTTTTAAAACTTGTAGTTTACATTAGATTTGCTTCTACACAGTAGCAGAATTAAGATCCCAACAATATTCCAGAATTTAAAGTCTTGTCATTAGCTTTGCTGAGTTGTCAGTTTGGCCCTTGCTTAGGAGATAAAAAAAGACCACAAGCAAATGGAGAAATCATGGAAAATGTGGAGGAGCAGTATCATAACTTTTATGTGAGACTCATTGCATTTTACAAACTCTGCCCTGCTTGCCACATAGTTGACTGAGGACCACCTCTAACTGGATGGGAGTAGGAGTAAACCAGCACTGGATTAGTTTGAGTGAATGGAGTTATGCTGGGCTGGGTGATGTTAGCATGACACCAAGGTCCCATAGAGCTTGCAAGATGTTACAGCAGAAAAGCCCCAAAGAGGATGCACTGAGAGATGTCTTCTTCTACGTGGGTAGGGTGCTATATGAAGCAGAGAGAGGGCAGTTATTGGAAAGTAAAGGAAGGGGCTATGTGACAAGGGGGACAGAAACCATTGAAGGGGTGCCAGCTGCAACGTGCAGAGAGGCAGCATGTTTTGTAGGAGAAGTCAATGAGGAAGAGAGCCTCTTTGCAAGGCTCTGACCAAATGTCAGATATTTGGAAGTGAGCCTGTACTTACTTTATTGTTTTATCCAGATTTAATTGTAAACTCAGATTTTGCCATACCGGGTGAGTACTCAGGCTTCCAGGGCTGCTGCTTTGCTGCTTCTTGCTTTCTCCTTCTGCTCCCATGAATTCTGCATTTCTGGCTGCACAGGCAGGGCACAAAGCCTTCAAAAACAGAGAAAAAGGCAACCCACACAATCCCAGCACTTTGGAGAGACGGGAGGGTTTAATCCCCATGGCCGAGGTGAGAAAGGGAGAGGGGTTCTCATATTTGGTGAGGGTCTTCAGGCTGAATTTTGGGGAACAATTGGTCCCAGGCACCCTGGATAAATTCTGCAAGAACAGTTATTTCTCTGTCTTAACAAAGGAGTATCTTAAAAGGAAATTTTTCTGTGTCCAGACTCAGCATACAGAGTGCCCCAGCTGCACCACACAAATTTAAGGCTGTCCTACATAGATCTGTTTTTGGATGGTGAGGAAAGGACCATCCCTCTCTTCCCCTCTGCTTCCCAACGCCTTGTTTTATAGCCCAGCATGTATGATTTTTTGCCACTACAAGTAAAAGGTCAAGGGTTTCTGTTGACCTGACAGTGTGGGGATTAAAAACATGCCTGGACTTGTCTTGGCCTGAGCTGGCTTCAGCTTGTTTTTGCTGTGAAGGCCATTGCGTAGCAGTCAGCTAACTAATGCCTGCGTTTGCTTTAGTTTAGCTTTAGTTTTTTGGCGATAACAAGTAGTTTTTCTCTGTGGACTGACCTGTCTGTGACTCCAGGCTGAAGCATGGCATGGAAGAGGGCCAGTTCCCACTCTCCTCCTCCCACCACCCGTTGTGCTGACAGGTTGTGTCTGATCACAACGTGCACTGCATCCGGGAGTTAATTGTGTCAAAAATAGCCATTTTTGACGGGATTTTTTTCCTTTCCAGCTACAAACAGCTTAAATAGTATTGCTGGTTATGGCTTTGGTCTGGAAGAAAGGGGTATGTTCAAGCACAGCTCTCCCCTTGGTATCGCTGTCACTTTTCCCATCCAAGGATCTGGGGATCTAATCCCAGTTATAAGTTTTCCTACAAGATTCATAAATTTTCCTGCAGGATTCATGCCCATCAGATCTTTTGCAGATCTAGGCAGAAGATATTTTTTTCTAAGGCCCCTATTGAAATTCCAGCAAAGCAAAGAACCGCATGCACCAGTATCCCAACCTGCAGGCTACGGTTTCATTCCCTCTTGTGTAACATTCTTTGCAGTCTGTTTTATTCAGAAATCACAGATTTGAGCAGTAGGCCTTTGCACAACTTCGCTTTTAGAGGGAAAGTTTCAAAATATGTTTGTTCCTGCTATTTCAGAAGAACTTGCATTTTTCTTATGCTGGGAATAATTGCTCAAAAAAAAAAAAAAAAAAAAAAAAAAAAAAAAA